>NC_081773.1:26242617-26385117 GCF_963082965.1 Carassius carassius
TCTGTCTGTCATTAAATGCAGACATTTTGCATTTAATGACCTATATGATGAATTAAAGACTAGATGTTTTGAGGGGTAAGACTATTGCACAGAAAACGGTATAACACATTTTGAGCACCAAGACATTAGCAACTGATAATGTAGGAAACCGCAGATAAATGTGCATAAATGTGCTGGTTTTATGATGTGTATAAATGACTAGATGATGTGGAGGTTGTACAAGTAGTTTTGAGAATGTCTTGTCTGATTTGAGAAATGCACCAAAATTGTCTGTCTATCTATCCATCTTTCAGTCTGTCTTTTTATCTTTTAGGCAAGGTTCTGTCAAGCTGACATTCTATGTTTGTCTTAATAAATTGTAAAAAAAATTGTTTCTAAGTAAAATGAAAAGGAAATCAGAAGGACAACTGAAACCTGAAACAGACAAAAGTGCATCTTAAACAATAGCCACAGTCACTGAAAATATTTGTTTTATCATTTATCATATTATTGTACAGATGTGTGTCTCAGTTCTGAACATGTTTGCTTGTTTGACCAGCTTTTCCTCCAGCCTGTTCCAGCTAAGAGGCTGAAAGTGAGATGAGTGAAAGGAAACCTCCTCAATGCTCTCATTGTTGTGCTTAATCCTCTTCAGACGGACCCGGACAGAGATAAAACGCACATTTTCTAAAGCGTGCTCTGGTTCAATTCATCCACAGAGCTCTCTCTCACCCTCAGCTCAATAGACCCACAGTGTCGCGTGTCTCACCCTGCGCGACCAACAACGCCTTTAGTTATGCTAAAGACCAACCTTTAGCCACTTTATTTAGCTGAGCGGTAGTGAGGACATAATTGTAGTAGAGCTCATGACTCAGAAATTAGATCAGTGAATGTTGATAGGATGATATATATATAAGAAATCAACAAAAATCAAAGGTCATTCACATAGGAAAAATTTAGGTTAACATGATGTCTTGATACAATTGCCAAAAGATACAACAAATAAGTATAGACCAAGCAGATTATTAATCATAATATAGGTGTCACGTAAACATAGTGTAGGCATCACATGACAACTTACATCATTAAAAGCAATGTTAAAGAGTCAATAGAGGTTTTGTTGTCTATTTGCCCTGTGTCTGTGACAGAAATATAAGGTACATGCATGAGAGGAACTAAATGAAAATTATTTATTGGCAATATATATCTTTTGTAATCTTTTAATATCTTTAATAACACTGTTGTGTGTGCTTGCTGAATAAAAGTATTTCATTAAAATAATCTTACTGGCTTAAGGGTCACAATGTTTTTTTCCAAAGGTTATTCATAATGCTTCACATCATGCCTAAAATCACTGCTTATCTGTAGTAAAATCACTCTTAAACGCAGACCCTTTCGTGTATTTTTGCTGCATATTTGATTTAGTAAAGATGTATCAACACGACAGCAGTGCTATCAAAGTGTGACATGAACGCTGAACACGGTAGACTTCTCACACTTCAGAGGGAATGATGGGGTGCCAGGGTGGCCGTGACTGTACAGCGCCGCTGATCCGAGCAGAAAGTCTGTTTCACTGCTGTGAATTATCCTCAGTTAGTGTGAAATATCTGTTGTGTTTGACAGCCTGTGGTGTCGTAGGAGGTATTGTGTTATGGATCTGACGGGCCATCGAGAGCGCTGACAGCACAAACCTCTCTATCCATTAGAAGCCTGACAGAGGCCGTGACAGACCGCTTGATGGAGGAGAGGAAAGAGGGAAATGCGGATGTGAGGAAACTGAGTCAGCAGCACACATCTGTTGCCGGCGCACCAGGGCGAGCCAGGGTAACAACATCCAAGCACATATGAAAATCACTGTCAAACTCGAGAGAAACGTATTGGGCAAAATAAATGCACCTGTGATAACTGCATCTGGTCCAAGCGTGTGTGTGGAAAATGAATGACAATTTGTAGAATTTTTTTATACTAAAATAAACGTAATTTAATTAAGATAATTAAAAATATAATTTAATTTATGATGCAATTAGTCATAAATAATCAAATAAACATTTATGTTAATACCATAAGCATATTTTGTGTCGTTAAGAAACTTTAATATGGATTATAATTACGATAAATGTATGAATTACTGGATCATTCATTCCAGCTATGCAGTACTTTCCCATGCATCCAGGAAACGTTAACATATATATATATATTTTTTTTTATAAAAAAAAAAATGTGTAATGTATATTGAACTATTATTTGTTATTGTTTAGCTAAAGCAGATGTTTCCAAAGAAAACTAAATATTTTCTTGGTAATAGTGTCCCTCACTATCTTTATTCCATCCTGTTTGTCTTTTGTAATATAACAAAGACTCTTTTTTAATGACATTGCCATGCAGGAAGTGACATCATATTGGAGAAAACCAACAGCACAAACATTGAGTATTCAATGGATTTAGTCTTGTTTTATGGTATTGGTTTGTCTCATTTGAAAAAATTGCACCCTGTTAGATAATATGACAGATTTCATTTTGCTAATATCAAAATGTCAAAATAAGGTTATAAATGTCACAATAATCTTTGCATTGGATGTGTTTGAAACCTGTTTGAGCGCAGTCATTATATTTGTGGTTCTGATTTATACCACTTGTGCTCCACCTGTTTATTTTGAGACTACTTTGCAGTTTTTGTACAAACATTCAATATTCAACAGCCTTTATGCTTTAACCGGCTGAAATTATTGACATTGCTTTTGAGGAAAACGCAAACTTAAAAAGCCTTAAAGAGCCAAGGGAAGTACCCTGACTCACTCAGTAGTAGTCTGCCAGGAACATGACATCTAGTTATAGACTAACTTTATAGTGTTTCTTGGAACTTCTACTTTCCAGTAATTATGGTTGTACTTTTCTAATGAAATAGTAGTGATATGAATTGCAAGAAACTCCCAAACAATTCCTGAGTACTAAGATCAGCTGAAAGATAATGGAAAAACTATGACAATGATGTGAATAAAATGAGCGGTCATTGTGTTGGTCTGTCATATCGTTCAGAACCCTTCTGTGTTTTCTATATGTTTAATGCAAAAGATCATGATACCACAGACAGCTAGTATATGTAGGCAATCATGTGTTTTGGGAATTGGCAAGTAGCCATCTGAAAGTCCCTAGATGACTACTAATGAATTGGGCTTTCAATGGCTACTGCAGCTTGGGGACTCCAACCTCAGCTTTCACACAATGTTTTTGTGTCTGGTGGTAAAATGTTTTGCATTGTTATAAGACTATTTGATAATCATGAACTTGTTTGTCTACACTGAAGCCCATATATTTTCTGCCGATTTTCCTGTAGCTGTAACTAGCAATGGTCATGGATTTAATTTATATCGAATTATATTTACACCTTAAATGCAATGTAAGTTGATTTTGATATTGTTTTTACAGGGTTGATATTGTTTGAGCGTTATGTCATATATATTTTTTGTATTTTCCAAGCTTTACTTGTAAGGTTAGCTGCCACTTCCATGATGTCAACAACCTGTTTCAGTTTGTGTAAATAGATCTAGCATGCAGCACTGTTACTTTGCAGATTCAACATTATTTTCCAAAAAGAAAGAGCTGAAGTTGAATTCCTTCCTCCGAATGGCTAGCTAATGAATAATCATCGGTTGGGGGCCAATTAAATGATCTTCAAAGGCATTTTGGGCAATGAACTCTGATATTAGCTAGTGTGTGTTAGCATGCAGAGTCTTGGTGGATAAGTAATAAGACCCACTTAACTCTTCAATTATTTTCCATTACAGGGGAGCCACGGCAGTGTTTTGCCTGCTCAGTTTATTGGTAATGGAAGGCTTCATACTGGGGAGTGTTAATTGGTAGGTGTCAGAACTAGAGAGTTGCGGGTTATGTTTAGAGAATCTTCATTAACGCATAGAGCCTTAAGTGAAACTCGTCACTGCCTGCGTGTATGAAAGTGTGCATTTTATTGTACTGCTTACATGGCGCTTTTTTCATGCTGGTCTCCAAGCTGAGGCCCTTTCAGAAGGGTGGATAAATTATGTACATTTTTTAGCATTTAACTGAAACTCTTTCATTGGGCGCAGCTGCACTCATGGGCACTTTTTTGATTTCCGTGGTGATTAATTCAGTACACATCTTTATTTTCAAAAGACGATTACTTAATTTAAAGTCATTACAGATTTATTCTCATTCAATGTCTCTGGATAATTCACACAGCCAGAATTAATAGGCTCGCTGTCCTTTGAAATTGACCATAAATATCTGAAAAAATGCACCATCGATTTTTTGCTGTTGTTATTTTTAATTATAGTAAACAAATATGTTTGAGTGTTTTTATTCACACTACCTGCTGAAATAATTTTTGAATAAAATAAAGTGCATTTAATTAAGCAAAAATGACCTAGTTAAAGGTTAAAAATGCTCTACTTCAAAGCAATTTTGTTTATATATATATATATATATATATATATATATATATATATATATATATATATATACTTATGTACAGAAATATATTATTTTAATAAAATATAAAAAATAAAATGTTATAAAAATAAAAAAGGAAAATACAATAAAAACATATTAAAACAAATTTGTTTATTATAATTGAAAAAAAAAGTCTATGAGACCCAAAACAGAACAATGATGGTCAATAATACGTTTTATTGAACTTTATTATCTTTTATTGTATTACCGTTGCATCCACACTGTAGTGCATTGCCTCTTGTGGGTTATTTCTTTAATAATAAACTCAGATTTCAGAGAGTGCCATTTGATCAGAAGGGACATCAGTGGAGATAAAAGCCATTTGTTCTGACAGAGCATTTCGGTTTTGTTTAGGGGGTGTGAGGACACTACATGGACTATGTGCATACAGTCATTCCTCATTGTGTATACGGTTTCATTAAACTTTAACTGCAGAGCCCCTCTGGCTCAAAATCTGTTTAGTTTAGTCCCAAATCCTGCACCCCTCCCCCCAAAACCACCCTGTCTCCCACGTCTCACGGGACAGCTAGATCCCATTTAAACACGGCCAAGTCACACGAACACATTCGCCCTAGAGAAGTTTGCTTCCTTTGACAGACTACCCTTCACCGATAGCGCATTTTCATTAAGGCTTGCAATTTGGAAACTTTCCAAATCACCTCTATTCTTTCGGGCGAGAAGCACACTAATTATGCCAACGTCTTAAGGAGAACTGGAAACACAATTACGCATCTTCCTTCTGGTGCCTGTGCACAGTGGTTTGTAGGTCAGAGGGACGCAGGCCCATTTCATCACAATGAACGCATGAGCTGCATGGCTAATGTTTTAATCGTAATAATTAATACCACTTCGCTCTCATGCTGCTGCTAATTATGCATCCACACGTTACAGCGACGACCTCATTGATATCTGGAAAGAGGGGATTTGAGCCAGTTTTCCAAACCCCTAGGAAGTCAGGGTTCATTTGGCAAGCCAAGACATTTCCAACACTTTATTTAAATGCAAAACGTGCAAAAAGTTGTGCACTATGTTTCAGCTATGTTGAAAAAGCAGACTGAAAATGGTCTGTTCACACCAAACATAACATTTATATTAGCAAGTGTTTACAATATGTGCCACTGTTTGATGATCAAATGTAACTAGTAGGTAATTTCGGGTGGGGGGTTGAGATTTTTGTAAGCAACTCAACTGACATTCACTGTATGGACAAAACAAAACCAAGACATTTTCAAAATATCTTCTTCTGTGTTCCACAGAACAAAGAACATCAAACGAAAGACATGAGTGAAATATTAGGGCATTATTTGCAAACATTTTCAGGACTCTTAATAATTCACTCATGTCTCACTTTGTTCTGTGGAAAACAACAGAAGATATTTTGAAAAATGACTTTGTTTTTTGATTCATAAAATGTAAGCTAATATAGTCCAATGTTGTTTGAATTCCTAAGTTTTTCAAATATTCTTTTGTATTTCGTAGAACAAAGAAAGTCAAACAGGTTTGTTATGACTAGATTGAATTTTTAGGGCATTATTTGCAAACAATTTCAATTTTTCTTACAATATTTTTTTTTTTTTTTTTTTTGGAGAACTCTTGATAATTCACTCTTGTTGTTCCAAACAGCTTTGACTTTGTTTTGTGGAGCAAAAATTTTTTGAAAAATGTCTTTGTTTACTTGTCCATCCATGTTGTTTGAAAATCAGCGTTGTTCAAATTTTTTTTGTGTTTCACAGAAGAAAATGAGGTTAAGTAAATGATGACAGAAAGCTTATTTTGGGGTAAACAAACCCTTTAAACGTGTGAAATTAATTTGTTTAATTGACTTCCTGTTGTAAGCAGTTAGTGGCTGGCTCAGAAATTGACTTTGTGATCAATTGCCGTTGAGATATATGGGAATGTTCATTTTCATTCATGACCATTTCTCCAGGAAGCAGACCATATTGGTTCTCCAGATCTTTCCCCGTTTACAGATCCACAGATCATTTTTCTGAGGAAACACATCACTTCCCAACTGACAGGAACACTTCAGCGCAGACGGGGGTGTAAGTCGGATCATGGGGGAAATTTTTTAGCAGCAAGGTTACTAAGGAGATGAACGGAAACGTCCGTTAGTGGGTGGAGGTCCTTGGAGATAATAAAAGAGCAGCTCCACCACTTCAGATCAGGACTGAAATCAGCACAAACACTCCAAACGCAGATGTTCTTCAAAAGACCTCTGATAACATGGAGATATCCCCCTTCATTCAGAGACATGTTTAGTCTGTCTGTATCTCTCTGGCCTGTAACCTAAGCTCTCCAGGGCAAGTGTGACTTTACAACCCTATATAATTCTATAGTAGTGCATAAATCCTGTATGTATTCATTATAGACACTGTTAAAGAAATGTTCAGAGTAATAAAAACTTTCTTTAAAGATGCAGATAAACGTTTGTGTTTTTCTGATCAAATTCCAAAGTGTCACACATTATTAATTTTTACTTGTTTTAAAGCATCGACTATAATATCAGTTGGAGACTCACACTGTGCATTTAATGTATCTATCTACCCAATTAAATAATGTCACAACCATGCAGTTCATTAACATGCAAATGGCGTCTTATGAAGAGATTAGTTAATTGCAACTCATTTGCATAATTAATGAACACTCGAATGAATAATGCTTTAGTGAATTTGTGCTGCGCTGTCAAGAAATAAATTATAAAAGACAGGCTGAGACCATTGTGTGAAATCCCTGTGAACTGCATAAAATAATAAGCAGGTGAGAGATGTATAATAAAATCAGAACATGGGAGAAATATGCATGTATGGTCATTTGTACACATTACTTAAAGTTGGATGGTAGCCTGCCACAGTGACAGCACGCAATATCTCTGTAGGGTATCTGACTCTGTAATGAAGAAGACTGATTGTCACTGGGAAAAGTTATGATGGCAATTTATAATACAAAAGCGACAGAGGGTCTATCAGAATGATTTCGTAACCTCTTTGAAGTGTGTGGTTATGGTTTGAAGTTAAGATTTTTGTCCTCTAGTCAGAAAAACAGACACGATTTATCCATTTTTAAGCTGATAGTCTCTTTGTGAATTCCAAATGTCATCTAGTCAGCTGAGAAGGGTACTGGGAAAGGATATTGCTAATTAACTTCAGCAACCAAATCCATTCACTACAAGGTCTTTCTAAAAGACTTTCCATGTGATGAACAATTTAGATAATAATTTTGTAGTTTATGTGGTCCTGGTTGATGCCTGTCGGTCATTCATTTTGAAGTCTTTACCTGAGATTATGTAGAAAATATTCATTGTATGTTACATAATCTCAGGTAAAGACTTCAAAATGAATTTCCGTTTGTTTGTTTGATTTTAATAGCCCCAGTTGGAGAGATGCGTCTTTACACCCAGTACACTCTCACTGGGATGCTTTTGTACCTTATTTACCACTAAAAGGTGCATATTGGTACCATAATGGTACATATTAGTACCTAAAGTTTAGTTTTTTACAATTGCTAGCATCCATTTGTCTAAACACTAGTAACATTTTCAAAACTCTAAACACAATTAGCATACCATCCATCTGTTGTGACCATACCATTAACACAATTTTTGTTGTTTTCCCGCAATATGCAGTCAATTACCATGTTTCTAAAATGCTTACATTTTCTTTTTATTTAAGCTTATCCAAAACCATGGATCTTTTTAGTATTATTTACAAATTCTTAAACCCAGCATGTCAGAAATGAAGACCTAATGTTCCAAACTTGAAATGTAGTATAAAGCTTCTACTTCTGAAACAAAAGTATTGAAAAAAATCCTTCTGTATAAAATATTGTAACAACTGAAAAGCATTTTTAAGTAACAGATCACTGAAATAGCTGATTCCAGTCTCAGTTGGAGGAATAGTCAGGTGTTGAAGCTCTTTGCATTACATCAACAACATAGAGTAAAAAATGCCTTTTTGAATTGGTTTTGTGGATGCAGAATGCATAATTAGAGAGAGAGATAAAAAATAATGCCTGGAAGAGGGAGAGGAATAATTGTAGGAGGGCGAGGAGTAGTAGGATCAGAAAAAGGGAGAAGAAGAAGTAGGGTAGAGGAGTGAGAATGTGTGTTGGACTGTGCATTTTTTATGTTTGTTTATTTGTTTTTTCCCCTTGCATGTGGAACTTATGAAAGCTTATTTCTGCCATGGAATATAAAGATTTATTGTGATTTTATCTCAGAATTCTTTTCAGAATTCAGAAGACTTTTTTCTTGCGATTGTGAATTTACAGTATCTCACAATTCTGATAAAATCTGAATTACAAGATGTAAACTAGCAATTCCAATAATATAATTCTGAGTTGTGACATAAAAAGGTCACAATTAACATATTTACTTTTTTATTCTGTTACGGAAATAAGCTTGCATGGTAACCAAAGGCCATGTATGTTGGTATTTTTGTTGATCACTGGCATCATACCATTGATGCACCATCCACATCCAACCTCTACCCACTGGAAAGCAATTTCAATCAAGGTTCCAATGGAATTTTTGCATAAGAGACCCTTTTTTTTTTTTTTTTTTTTGACTCGTTCAGCTTTAGATAGTATGTGGCCAAGAAAGAACACGTTCAACACTTAAAAATGTAAAATGGGTTTCAGTTGAAGGTAAACTCAAAGCTAAATTATGTGTTTTGATAGAGTTAATATACAGAATGTAGAAAAAAGTATTCAGCATTTTGACATGTAGAGTTTTAACAGAATGTGGTTTTGGCCAGAAATGTCAATTAGTAAATTTTGGCCAATTGTGCGATGTAGATGTGTTGCTGGGTTAAGAGTTTAGAAAAAGTACTTTAAGTACTGGTAAATGCTTGTTAGCAATTGAAAAAAACTGTAGTATCTAAATCTTAAAAAAAAAAAATATTTGCCTGCAAATGTGAACAAGTGAGAAAACTAATTACAAGAATATATATAATTGTTTTTATTGGTTTTGTGTTTAAAAGCAATAATCTCTATATTCTGGTGAACTGTTGAGCGGGTGTGCTTTCTGAAACATGACAGTAAGATGTTTAATGATATTGCTTGAACGTGCAAATATAACCGCAACCGCTGAATCAGATGCTACTGATTTAGCACATTATTTTCCTCTTTTCTGAGATTTTGTACTTCTGAAAGTTCAGTGTCCTATATTAAGACAAATCACCGTTACATGACCCCGCAAAAAAATTAGGAAGCCAGTGTACACAGTGTCCTGTGTAGAATTAAAGAAATAGTTTGCCAAATAACATTAACTTTTATTACATCACCCCATGTTGCTTTTCTCCTATGGCGTTGCATAGAAACAAAAATCACATTTACACAGTAGCACGCCAACTTGTCTTTACTCTAAAATATATAATTTTAGGGCTCCCTGCCCTACTGACACAAAAAAACAAATAATTGTTTCAAATTGAATTGCAATATCACACAACCCCTCCGCTTTTATAAAGTCAGTGAGTCTGAGATTACATTTGCTTTTACTTGCCTTTAATCTTTCGCAGCATTCATATTACATTCTTTCTGGGGATTTACTTGCTGCAGTTATTAACCTGCGACACTGAATTATATTTGAATTTGTTTCCCTGCAGATTTGCTCATAAATCACATTCACAGTGATTACTATGGTTGTTATGTTGCTTTTTGTATACTGGACAACTTTAGTACCAATTTTGAACCATAATGATGTTGTCCTTTTCAGAAACTCTTCAGGACGCAAATTGCTTGATGCATTCATGCAAATAAACAAAATGGTGTTATGACTGAACTCATTGAAACACTGTGTTTAAGTGCTGAAGCAGTGGTTAATGTAGCACTTTCTCAATGTTTTGCTGAGAATTTCAAAAGCTAGGCATATCATATCTAGTGCAGTGGTCTGGGGTGGTCAGGAAGGAAGCTGTAATCTTTGGGGAATATTGCAGCTTTGGGCTTGGGGGGGTTAAACGGCATTCAGATCCTGCTGACTGCTGGTTTATTTAGACGAGACACAAGTAGGTCATTGATATATCACTAATCAGTGTTCCCTTCACATCCCTGACTTTGTATACAGACCTAGAAAATCCTTGACGGTTTCAGTGTGTGCTTGACCATTGTGAGGTCAGATTCCCCTTCTGTTTATTTGGACATGCAGTTTAAGGTAAACTGTTGAGCAAATATGGTCTACTGTACGTCTTTGGGGTGGTTTAAATGACATTTGTACTTAATAGACCAACTGTGACTGCACATTCTTTGTTCTAATGGATGATGTTGAGTAACTTCATGTCATTGAACTTGTTAAACTGGCTTTATATTATTTTGTGGACAGTGTTGCAAATGCAGTTGAGCAATGTCATTCCATTTAACCTTCACTGAGAAAACAGTCATCAGCTAACCACAATTCTTTCCTGCATCCCTCGTCGTCTACTTCATTTTGACCTCCCAGGGTAGTTCTCCATGACTTTGACCCTCAGAATCCTCTAAACACAAGGGGACCTTTCTGAGAAGGTCTTAATAAACTTGTGAAGATGTTGCTTGACTGTTTTATAGCCTCTAACACAATGAGTAGTATAGTGTGATAGAGGAGAACCAGGACTATATGACAGGCCAAGGATATGTACACAGGGGGTTCGAATCCCTAAAATAATTTTAATCATGTAAAGATCTTTACATTAGATCTTTAGTACTCAAAAACGTACAGTAGTTGATACTGTATCCTGCCTAATGTCAGTTGCCTTCCAAGGCAGAACATTATAGTTTAGTTGTGCAAATTTGATTTCATGCATTTAGAAATGTGTCAGACTTCAGATTATATTGAAACTTTAAAGGGATAGTTCAGCCAAATATGAAAATTCTGTTCTCATTTCCTTCCAGCCCCATATGATTGGCTGTTATCTGCAGAACACAAAAGATAATAGTTTTAAAAATATCTTTGGGTAAAATGGAAGTCAGTGGGGTCCAGTGTTGTTTTTCAAGAAAGAAAGTAAGTCCTAAGATATGAGGATGAATAAATGATTACAAAATGCTTAATTTTGGGGGTAAACTGTCAGATTAATTTTGCATTACATGATGGCGTGATTGTCTCGTGGGCAGAGCACCGTCATGTTTATTTTACTTAATCCACCACCTTGAATGCATTATGAACTGGCAACCCGACTGAGCTTCTCCCATGTTTTTTTTTGTCTTCTCTCCATTTCTGTCAATGATGGAGTTTGGGTTCCTTGCCACTGTTGCCTTTGGCTTGCATAGTTGGGGACACTTCATTTTTGCCAATATTGACGTCTTGATTGCACAGACACTTTTAAAGAGAACTGAACCAAGCTGGACAATGAGCTTATTTTAGCTGAAAAATTGACTGTTTACTATTGTCTTCTTTTTAGAGCTGCTTTAGAGCAGAATTTAATTTTGTTTGCATTATTGACACACTGTTTCCTGTTTATCACTGTAAAGCTGCTTTACAGCAGCAACATCCGTGATGGATGCATGCACTGCCTTAGTATTTGGACAACACACTGTATCTAAAAAAGCAGGATTAATATGAATTTTAGGTAGGCAGCTCAAGGTAGGCTGGACAAAAATAATGTATTTGCCCATTTCTCCTACTCGCTTTGTCTTTCTCTTTTTGGACTTTTTTCTCAGTCTCTCTCTAAACCCTGAATGCCATATTACATTGTACGCTGTAGACATAGTGTGTGTTAATAAGCTGGGACATCTGGTAACCAGCTTCTTTTCTGATTCATTAACTGACGTAGTTGCAGTGGCCAGAGGGGTTTACGGTAGATATTTGAGGGGAGGTTGAGGTGCTGGAGTGGGGGAAGAGGGGTTGGGTTAACCAAGAGACATGTGTATAGTGTATATGTGATGTGAGAAAGATAGTGTGCTCCCTGGGATATGTTCTCTCTCTCTCACTTTCTCTCTCTCTCTCTCCCTCTCTCCTGCTCTCTCTCTCTCTCTCTCTCTCTCTCTGTGTGTGTGTGTGTGTGTGCGTGTGTGTGTGTGTGTGTGTGTGTGTGTGTGTGTGTGTGTGTGTGTGTGTGTGTGTGTGAGTGTGTGTATTAGTGGAAAGTCCTTGTAATGATAGGGGTGCCAGTGTGGAATGTGTGCGCTCTTACTCACCAGTGGGTTAACTATAGACCACAGACATAAATGACACCATTTTGAGTTCAGGTTCAATACAAGTTTAGCTTTATCAAATTCTGCAGTGTTTGTGGTATAGTATCAGTTTCCACAAAGTATTTTGGCTTTTTAAAATGTATGCCTCATATTACACTTTTTATTACAATTTGTCACAAAATTACACTTACAATGGAAGTAAAATAAATGTACAATGAACATGTATACACACCATTTCAAAAGATAACAAATGCAATTATTGAAAATAGTTTGTGTTAATTGAATTAAATCTGAAAAGAAATATAAATATTAGATGAAATGAGAAATAAAAAATGGTGCATCGGCAATGGATTAAAGTTATGTTACTAACTATTACTTTACTTACTAGTACCATAGTGTAACTAGCATTAATAAAACTTAAATAAAAATGAATTAAAGCTCTCTCTCTCTCTCTCTATATATATATATATATATATACATATAGGTCAATATATTAGGTTCCTTGATTTTCTTTTGTGTTTATTCCCAATTTATTGATACTGATATCATATTTGTATTGAAAAATAACAGGAAAAAGAGGGGAAAACAGGATTGGAAATGTCAAAGTGCTTCAGGCCTACTTTATATGTGTTTCCAGTATGGATAGATAGAATAAACCTGTATGAAATGTTGTTGTATTAATTGAAGTTTAATGGCAGCAGCAGTAAATAAGATCATCGGCCCGCCGCAAGAAAGCCCCTCCCACTGCTGAAGATGATTGAGCAAGAAAAATACGATTTGATGGCACACATTGAAGGATGAAATGGACAATGAAGTTTCCATATGTTGTTTTTACACAGTAATTAGAATCTGTCCTATGCTTTTTCTCTCTCTCTCACACACACACACACACACACAAACACATATTTGAACAAATACTGATTTAAAGGCTTCTCTTGTGTTTCCTCGATAAGATCTACTGACACATATGATTTCATTATTCCGGTCAGTTCTTCTGATGATGCATCTGTTCTCAGACCACAATCCGCTGAGGCCTGAACCGATTATACAGCGACAGATCATCCAAACCAAACTAAATACCTGCTGCGAACTTTGACCCCAGGAACATGCAAAGGTCGAATTCCGAGTTGCTGTTCCACTGAGAACCAGTCTGTTCGTACTGTTTGGCCTGCTTTCGATTAATGGCAGTCACAATGAGTTCCCAGCAAATAAACATAAATAAAAACAAAAGGGGAAAGCGGAGCATGCAAACCGCCTCATTTATTGTGATATCACGTCTGTTATTCATCACCATGGCAACCTACGAGAGAGCCTTGATGCGTCCCGCTCACAGATGTGACCGGTTTGTATTCATTGGATATGCAAATGTGTTGATCCAATGCTCATTGTTATTCACTGCCCCTGAGACAAATGAGGTTGATTCTGTTTGTGTATTTGCAGTCTGCCTTTAGTCCTGGGATGGAACGGCGACACAGATCACTGGATGCTTCAACAGGGCTGAAAACCAATGCTGATTTTTTTGAGGGTCGCCTCGAAGCAGCTGCGAAAGCGAGAGGTAGAGCTTTGACTCCTCTCTTCTCTAATCTCATCCCCCGTGGAGGGAGGCATTGGGCCGTGAACCTGGCTGTGAGCTGATTGGCTGCCGAGGTGATGGGTAGGGGGCTGTCAGTGTGAGGGCCGCAGCTGTTTTGGAAGAGCCTGTGTCGGTATCTGCAGCATGTCGACGTGTGAAGTACAAAAGATGAATCCTATTTCTCAAGAGAGCCCCACATATGTCAAGTATATTGTTTCATTATACCAATTCATTTATCAAGCCACTGAATGCCAATTAGATTCACAGGATGGTGCAGGTATATGGCGAGTGGTTGGTGCCAATGCTCTGCCACAGCTGAGCTCCTCTGGCTGGCTGCACCTCGAGGGCCGCCGCTGTCTCCCTCTCCACTGTGGGGCTTACCGGGGCGTTGTAACCTTCCCAAAAGGGCAAGAGGCCTCCCGGCAGTGATGCCTTGCACCGAAACCAGAGAGTTCGGTGAGTTCGGCTCGGCCCCCCTGATGAAGATGTCAGGGAGAGGGGCCCGAGCCACATGCCAAATGTCTCCACAGCCTGGAGATCAGATGAGATGAGAGGATCGGATGATGAAGCAGCCCGTTGCTCGCCTTCAGCTGGGTACGTCCCAGCTGAGATGAGCTGAGAACGAAGGAAGGGGAGGAAGCTGGATTGGAGAAGTTGGAGAGTGGAAAGAAACCGGCAAAAGGAGAAATGGATAGTGTGACATCAGACTTAACATGTGTTTTCTGTTCAGTGTCACAACTGGATTGCATTTAATAAATCTAAGATGCGTTGTGGTCAGATCATTGAAACCACATCAGGAATCAACTGATACTGTTTTTTTTAATGATATTCAAGTCTTTAATTATTGTCATGTTTCTTCTTTCAGACACAATAATAACTACAAAACTGTAAATCACTCATTTTTAGCATCAAGTGAACAATCTTTTTTTTTTTAATAGGCCTATTGCACATTGTCAAAAAAGTATTAATTTAATCTGTTTTTTGTTGTTGTTGTTGATTTGTCCAATGCTCTTCACTTTAATTAATGCACTGCATTAATTAATTAATGTAATTAATTCAGATGATTTTTGAAATCTAAGGTTTTGCACACATTGTTTTTGGTTATGTCTAACTTAATTTATAAACCCATATACTTGTGTCTTTAAACTTTGTCTAAACTTTGAATTTGTCATCTACAGGTTATAAAACTTTTAAAAAGTTTTGGTCAACAAAAACAATAATGTAAATGCTAATGTATATTAATTATTCATATTACAAATAATCATTGTGCATTTTCTGCCATGCTCTTTTTTCCTGTTTGTTGGTTTGTTTTTGTTTTTATTCTGCTCTTGTAATGTGAAAAAGGCAACACACCAATACTCACAACATTTGATCTATTTTTGTAGAGTAACTTTCTCCCCATTTTCACTGTTAATCTCCATGGCATCCTTTACTGTGTGAATGTTTTTAAAGTAGCGAAGCATAAAAAGACCACCTTGTGTTTATCTTTCAAAATGATAGGAAAGCATTTTTAATTGTCTCTATTTATTTATTTATTTATATTTTAAGTTGGTAGCTGACAGAAGATTTTGAGGAACTGTAACCTCTGATGTAATAGAATATGGTGAAACAATGATATAATTAATGCCAGGTGAAACGGGCCAATGATAGTAAAGTCATAACTGTCAAAAAGTCCCTCATGTCAATTCAAAACGACAGCCAGTGATTGAAAAGTAACGATGACTAATTACAGTCCCACATGAGAGATCTCCCCCGGTCCCCGGCAGCGTAACGTCATAAGATTTAAATAGTTTTTATTCCCATGACTGTGGTTCACATTCTCCACGGCTGTGCTCATGTGCTGATGGATTCAATTAGCTGGGCTGTATATGTGCCTGTGGACGATTAAGTGACCGTTTGTTTGCCCAATGGGCCTGGAGTTGCCTGGTTCTCTTACGAGAGCTCTCTCGTACTGCGTCTTAGCTAAGACGCTACGGGAAAAGTATCTTTTCACGAAATACTGAAGCAAAAAATTATCCTTAATTTTGTATTTTTGTAAAGCGCATTTGCAGCAGTACACAGCCATAGGCGAGACGGCTCGCTCGCTCATTGGCTTGTTCTGCGGCAACTGCACAGCCTATCGAGCGCAGGCTGATGCAACATCAGACCAATAAGGGCGCTTCGCGCCCTTCTTGCCACTTCCCGCCGAAACGGGTGTGGCCCAACCTATAAAAGGAGCTCGAAAAGGCTGACTCACCTGATTTTTCATCTCTTCAGCGAAGCTCACGCATCGCTGGATCACGAGGAAGCAAGCGCCATCTGGAAGAGCATATCTGGACGAGCCATCCTGAAGCTGCGTCTTTTTAAAGATGCCTTCGTGCGGCTCGTGCAGAACCCCGCTCAGCGAAGGAGATCGTCATGTCATCTGCGTCTCCTGTCTGGGTGAAGACCATGCAGCGCTCGCGCTCGCTGATGGCGGATGTCCTCATTGCGAGTTGATGCCTATGGTGACTCTGAGGACTCGCCTGGCATCCTTCTCGAAGCCTGCATCATCCGCTGCGCCGCAGCGCCGTAAGAAGCGCCGCTCGCAGCGCCTACCAGAACCGCCTACCAGAACCGCCTCCAGCTCGGCCGAGCTCGCCGGTTCCCTCCGCTTCGCCGGTCTCCCCTGCATCGCTTCCCGATGCTCAGCGTCCGCTGCTTGCCGACGCGTCATCGGAGGAAGTGGATCTCAGGCCCGCGTCGGAGGAAGAAGACACGTGCTCTCTGCTTGCTTCGGGCAGTGAGGGTTGGGCGAGCTCCGTAGATCTCGCGCCCGCTGCTCAGAGGCCCAGCAGACGGGGGGATATCGATAAGGAGCTGATGCGTGTACTCTCGTTGGCCGCGGCGAGCCTCGGCCTCGAGTGGTCTGCACCAGCGCCCCCTTCACGTTCCCGGCTGGATGGTAGCTATCTTCCGGATGAGCGCTCTTCCTCAAGCTCAAAACACGCCCCTTTTCTTCCTGAGCTTCACGAAGAAGTGGCGAAGGCTTGGGACGCTCCATTCTCGGCGAGAATCCGCTCATCTGTTTCGTCAGCATTCTCCACACTGGACGGTGCTAAGAACAGAGGCTACCTGTCACTTCCGCCGGTGGAACAGGCTATAGCAGCGCACCTTTGCCCGCCCTCTGCTGGACGGCGGACTAAGGCGGCGTTGCCATCCAAAGCCTGCCGCATGACGTCATCGCTGCTCGCACGGATATTCTCTGCTGCTGGGCAGGCTGCGTCTGCGTTACACACCATGGCGACGCTACAGATTTTCCAGGGCGATCTTCTCCGCAAGCTGGATGAGATGGGACCTGAAGCGATCTGTCTCGTGGATCTGAGGAGTGCTTCGGATCTCTCCCTCCACGCTACTAAGTCCGCTGCACAGGCCATGGGACGGGTTATGGCTTCCGCTACGGTGGCTGAGAGGCATTTGTGGCTGACGCTTTCTGACATCAAGGAGTCTGAGCGCGCTGTGTTTCTTGACGCTCCGCTAACTCCTGCCGGCCTCTTTAGATCTTCCGTCAACGAGTTTGTGGAGAGATTCGCCGAGGACCAGAAAGCTTCACAGGCGTTCAAGCACTTCTAGCCGAAGCGCTCCAGTTCTGCAGCTAGCCGCTCTAGACCGGCCCCACAGAGCTTTCAGTCACGCCCACCGCCTCCTGCTGCGCCATCACGACAGCGTCAGCAACGCAGCTCGGGACCCCGTTCTCGCTCTTCGAGCTGTCGCCCCGCGCCGCGGGAGCCGCGGCAGAGGATTGCGGTGAAGCCAGAAGCCCCGAAAGCATCCTAGCACTGCTGGGAAAGCGCCGGTGTTCGAGTTCCGCTGCGGCCGAGCTCTCACCCAAGCGCGCCGCTGTTGCAGTTCCAAGAGTTGCGACTGCCTCAGTGTCTTCTGCAATGCGCAAGCCTGCACGAGTGCCCGGTTGCCTGCACACAAAAGCCATTATCACGGCTACCCAGATGTTTCACAAAAACAGTGTTTTTTCTGGTGTTCCGGCCACGGCCGATGGTGCTATAAATGTTGTGACGATGCCCACTCCTCAGTGCCCATCTCCACATGTAAGCACAGCCCTACTCACAGGGCCTGCGCTCATAATGTCGACTCAAGTCGGTCGCGCACACTACATAGTAAACGTGCCCACCCCTCAGTGCCCACAATTACTATGTCACACGCGTCATGTGGTTTCTGTAAAAACGAAACCCGTGCACGCTCGTCCGGCCACGGCCGATGGTGCTTTAAATGCAGTGACGATGTCCACTACCCAGTGCCCATCCCCGCATGTAAGCACAGCCCTGCACACAGGGCTGGCGCACATAAGATCGACACAGATCGGTCGAGCGCGCCGCATAGTAAACGTGCCCATTTCCCAGTGCCCACATACACTATGTCACTCTGCGCAGGCAGACGGCGAGTTGGAAGTGGTAAAAGTGCACACATGCAGCCCACGGTTACTCGCAGATATATTGAGTCCCACGGGACCCGCTCAGCCTCCCTCCAGTCGGTTAAGCGCCGGAACGGGGTCGAGGATGAGCGATCTGCCCGCTGTGATCAGCGCGCTCCCCGCCTCAGATGCGCAGCACACTCGAGCGCCGCCGTTGCCCAGTCAACAGAGCGCGTGTCACATCCAGCCCTTAGCCATTCATGCAGATGCATGGTCAGCGCTTCCAGGGGTTTCGGATTGGGTGCTAGGCATTATAAAGAGAGGCTACTCGCTACAGTTTTCTCGACGCCCACCGCGCTTCTCAGCGCGCGTCGAAACTACGGTCAAAACAGAAGTAGCACACATACTTCGGGCCGAAATATCAAAACTGTTGAGCAAAGGGGCTGTAGAGCCTGTGTCTCAAGCTCAAAGCGAGGGGGGGCTGTACAGCAGATACTTTCTGGTGCCCAAGAGAGACGGGGGTCTCAGGCCCATACTGGATCTAAGACAGCTGAACAAGGCATTGATGAAACGCAGTTTCAAAATGCTCACGACCAGGAAGCTCCTCGCACAGATTCGCGGAGGGGACTGGTTCATGTCAATAGATCTGAAGGACGCGTATTTTCAAATACAGATAGCGTCAAACCACAGGCGGTTTTTGAGATTCGCCTTCGAGGGCCAGGCATACCAGTTTGCAGTCCTGCCATTCGGCTTGTCCGTAGCTCCTCGTACGTTTACGAGGTGCATGGATGCAGCGCTCGCTCCTCTCAGACTCAGAGGCATACGAGTGCTGAATTATTTGGACGACTGGCTGGTTCTGGCCCAATCACGAGCGGAGCTCGTGGACCACAGGGCCGTTTTACTCGATCACCTCGAGAAGCTCGGCCTCAGTGTCAATTGGGCGAAGAGTTCGCTGAACCCCAGTCAGACGATCCTGTTTCTGGGTATAGTTCTGAACTCGTGTTCCATGACGGCGCGACTGTCACCACAGCGCACGATGGGCATTCAGCACGCAGCGAGTTCTTTCCGTCAAAAGATGCTGGGTCTCATGGGCTCAGCATCTCCCGTTCTGCGGCTGGGCCTGCTCCACATGCGCCCCCTGCAGTTCTGGCTGAAGGCTCGGGTGCCGCGCAGAGCGTGGGCGTCTGGCCGGCTGCATTTCAAGGTCGATCAGAGCTGTGTTGCGGCTCTAGCACCTTGGACAGCGAACGGCTGGTACCGATCAGGTGTAAGCCTGGGGACTTCCCCGAGTGTGAAAATGGTGTCGACAGACACCTCCACTTCGGGATGGGGAGCGCTGCTCGAAGGCAGACCGTCCTTTGGCCTATGGTCAGAACGGGAAAAGCTCCATCATATCAACTGCCTGGAAATGCTGGCAGTGGAGAACGCGCTGACGCGCTTTTGTCCCCATATCAAGGATCACCACGTCGTAGTCCATTCGGACAACATGTCCGTGGTGTCCTACATAAATCGCCAGGGCGGTCTCGGGTCCCGAAACCTGTACAGGCTGACAGAACGCCTCCTGATTTGGGCTCAACGCAATGTGCGCTCGCTGAGAGCAGTGCATGTGCCTGGACTGCAGAATCTGGGTCCAGACAGGCTGTCCAGAGGCAATGTCCCTACGGGCAAATGGTCTCTACACCCGCAAACAGTTCGGCTGTTGTGGGAGAGATTTGGCATGGCGGAGGTGGACCTCTTTGCGTCCCACGAAAACGCTCACTGCCCCGCGTTCTTTTCCAAGAACGAAAGCGCGCTGTCACGGAAATGGCCGTGCTGCCCGCTTTATGCGTTCCCTCCCGTCTCCCTCCTTCCGCAGGTGATAGAACGGGTGAGAGAAACGAGATGTTCAATACTGCTTGTGGCACCTCTTTGGAAGAACCAACCATGGTTCCCAGATTTGATGCAATTAGCAGATGTCGCCCCATGGCTGGTACCGTTGAGGAGAGATCTCCTCTCGCAGGCCAGGGGCTCGATTTGGCACCCTCAACCGGAGTTGTGGTCCCTCCATGTATGGGCACTCAACGGTTACCCGCTGATCTCGCAGTGGGAGTGCTAAATACCATCACTCAGGCTAGAGCTCCGTCGACACGACGTCTGTATGCCTCGAAGTGGTCGGTGTTCTCCAGCTGGTGCACAGCTCGAGGTTATTCACCCCTTAGTTGTGAGGTGACGGAGGTCCTCTCCTTCCTACAGGAGCTGTTGGATAAGGGCAGAGCCCCATCCACGCTCAAAGTTTATGTGGCGGCCATCGCGACGTTTTCTGAAACGGCGTCCGGTCAGTCAATGGGAAGGAACGATTTAGTCATCCGGTTCCTCAGAGGAGCTAGGAGGCTGAATCCTCCCAGACCTCCGTCAGTCCCTATGTGGGACCTCGCGGCGGTTTTGGAGGCCTTGAAGGGTCCCCCTTTTGAGCCTATCCAATCGGTTAGCCTTCAGCATCTGTCGTTCAAGACAGTATTCTTGTTGGCTCTCGCTTCTGTGAAGCGTGTGGGTGATTTGCACGCGCTCTCGGTGAGCCAGTCGTGCTTGGAGTTTGGGCCCAATGACTCAAGGGTCATACTCAAACCTAGGCACGGTTATGTGCCGAAATCCCTCAACACACCATTTCGGGCTCAGGTTATTGCCCTGTCTGCCCTGCCGGTGTCAGGGGAGGATGGAGACTCGAGTCTTCTTTGCCCTGTCAGGGTTTTAAGAGCTTATGTGTCTCGCTCTGCTGCCTTTTGGCAGACGGAGCAGCTATTTGTCTCGTTCGGTGGACGTTCCAAAGGAATGGCTGTTTCGAGACAGACTCTATCCAGATGGATAGTTGACGCCATAGCGTTAGCTTACGCTTCCAGGGGCCTTCAGTGCCCGTTGGGCGTCAGAGCACACTCCACAAGAGGCGTCGCCTCGTCGTGGGCGTGGTCTACTGGGATCTCCTTGCAGGATATATGTATGGCGGCGGGTTGGGCCTCGCCGTCTACATTTATCAGGTTCTATAACCTGGAGGTTCCCGCCTTGCAAGCAAGGCTGCTGTCGGTATAGAAGAATCAGGGCCCTGAGGGGAATTCTGAATTCATGAGCGCTATGCGCGTCCGACTGTTATATGGGCAGTATTGCGTAAGACCCGCATTGCCACATTGGTCAGGCCTTGCCTCGGCTGTGTGATGTCATATTGCCGCATCTACGGATGCTGCTAGATATGGGACGGAGGGCTTTCCCCCTTTTCTGTCCCGGACTCTCTGTGAGTCCCTCAGGTGACTGTGCGCTGTAAATCCTGGGCGTTGCTTCAGGTTTATTGGTGTGTGATCCCTGCGTGCACGGCATTTTACATCGGGTTCCCGTAGCGTCTTAGCTAAGACGCAGTACGAGAGAGCTCTCGTAAGAGAACGTACTCGGTTACTAAACGTAACCTCGGTTCTCTCTAGAAGAGCGAACGAGTACTGCGTTCTCTGCCGTGCGTACGATTCACTCTGGTTCGCTTCGGCGATGAAATAAATCAGGTGAGTCAGCCTTTTCGAGCTCCTTTTATAGGTTGGGCCACACCCGTTTCGGCGGGAAGTGGCAAGAAGGGCGCGAAGCGCCCTTATTGGTCTGATGTTGCATCAGCCTGCGCTCGATAGGCTGTGCAGTTGCCGCAGAATAAGCCAATGAGCGAGCGAGCCGTCTCGCCTATGGCTGTGTACTGCTGCAAATGCGCTTTACAAAAATACAAAATTAAGGATAATTTTTTGCTTCAGTATTTCGTGAAAAGAGACTTTTCCCGTAGCGTCTTAGCTAAGACGCAGTACGAGAGAGCTCTTCTAGAGAGAACCGAGGTTACGTTTAGTAACCGAGTACGTTTTGTACATCCGTTTTAATTTGGCTTGATTGGTTTTCACTGGCTTTTTTGGAATTACTAAATTTTTACATAGAAATAGTTTCAGAAATGACTTCATGTTGCCGTTTTTTCTTGAGATGCTGGGCGGCCTACTAAAAATCCTAAACCAGTTGTTCTCTGCTGGTGTGTTGCAAACCAAAAAACGGGCACAGAGAGAAGGAAAAAAACTATGCTAAATTCTGGTGAAATCTATAGCTATAGTAGCAAAGGGAGGTGAAAAAGACCATGTATCCAACGCTTGGCAGACTAATAATTAATGTGTCATGTTATTGATTTTGCATAGTTCATGGTAATATATAAATCACTTTTTATATTTAATTTAATGTTTTTGTTTTTGTTGTTTTATTCAATTTTTTTTTGTAATTTATGGTATTGAGTTAACATTTGATGATACATTTGTTGGATGTTTGGTCCACTGCTGACTGTTTTAAAACACTGTTGTTCTTTGTCTCTTAAATCGCTTCCTCAAACAGAGGGTAGAGGAGAAAGATTTAGAGATTTAAAGCCCCCTGGAACACCGCATGCCACGGCCACAGCTGGGCTTCATCTTTACTGATAGCTTTGGGTGCCGTCACTGATGTTGCCTCTTATCATATCTCTCCTGAGCTCCCTAAACCTCCCAAACAGAGTAAAATCGTACTGCTCTGAGCTATTTCTATCATTAATGTTATGGTTTCTCACTTTAGTCTCATATTAACTTTGACTCAGATGTTTTATTTATTTGTTTCTTTGTTTGTATATTGTCCATGCATTTTGCATTTACCCAAAATAATAATGCAATATATTTTTATCATTCATTTGATCGTTTTGGTTTTGTTGTATCGATAGTATTTTATGCCTTGAAAATGATTTCTTAATGTCTTTGAAATCATTTGTCATTTGTTTTTAGTTTAATTATGGAGGTCAGGGCCATTGACACACAGGAAGTTCTACATTCTTTTTGATGAAAAAAAAACAAGGTTTCCAGTCATATTTTTTTATGTTTATACTGGAGCTGGAACTCAAGAATATTGACATTTTTCTTGTGTAAATGTAAATAACTAGCTCATATTGTAAAATAGCAAACAGAGAGCAAGTCTGGACGGTCTTAACTTTAACATCCTCTATAATGTTTGTATGTCTCCTTACATGTTTTCTTCAGTAATTGAGAGGTGATGAAGGTAGTGATCTCATGGGGAAGTGTTTCTGGGACAGTAGCGGGGGAAGGAGGGAAGGTCTCTGTCCCACTGTGAGGCCCCATTCTTGGGTCTGCATAGGTAAGAGGTGAATCTCATTAGCATTTCTGCTGATAGCGATATCTGCCAAGAACAGCCTCCTGCAGAATCTCTGCTGCTTTGAGAGATCTGAAGCCTCGTTGCAGACTGATTAGCAGGCCAGTTTGAAATCTGTGCATGTTATGGGCATTCTGCACTGATTCTGAATGGATTTAAACATGCTAAAATGTGTTAAATGAAGGTGAGAATACTATGGTTGTATTGGTGGCTAAAAGCATTAGCTAAACATATACTTCCTGTAATGACATTTGTATTCCATTAACACAATCCACAATACCCCGATCTCTCATAAATTGGACAAACAGATAGTCCTTTGATTAGTTGAGCTAATGCAATTGGGCTGGTGGGGATGTTATTATAGTATTGTTTATGTAGTATTTATTACTATTTTGATTTGGCTTTTATTTTTATGCTTTCAGTGTTCACTTTAATTTCAGCTTATTGTGTTGTATTATATGTGTAATATTATGATCATGATGTATATATATATATATATATATATATATATATATAGATTGTACACTTAGAATTGCAAATAAACTCAAAATTGTGAGATAAAAGTCAAAATTGTGAGAATAAAGTATTTATTGATTTATTTAATATTAATTCATTAATTTATTTATTTGGAATTGTGTCTATAATTTTTTATGTAGTCAATGTTAAATAAAAGCAAAAGGCCACTCATTTTACACAACTACCTCTTTTGACCATGATTACATTCACATTATTGCACTTTCAAACCTTTATGCAACTTGATGGATGTAATGATAAAATCTCCATAATCATCAGAAAGAAGGAGGTGGGAACCGGCGGACAATTGAATGATATTTTAATGATCAAAATAAAACAAAATAAAAACTCTCTCGTCCTTCACTGTCGTCGCTCCTGTTTTATATCCTTCCATCTCCTCCTTAGGACTCGAGACCGGAGGGTCGAACAGGTGTCGCTCATTTCCAATCACTCCACCGGCCTCGCTCTGTTCCCACGTCTCTCGGCCCCGCCCCACTCGTCACAATGGACATTTAAATTTTTGGGAAATCTGCAGATCTTTATATGAAGTTTAGTAGTAGCAGTATCCATGTTGACCAGCTGATTAGCAAAACTGCTTTTCTATCGCAGCTCCAGATAATCCTTATTTTATCTTAACAGATCCAGTTTCTTATCACTTTGTTTGCAGGATCAGGTAGCAGGCCCTCGATGTGTTCAAAATGGGAGCTTTCCAAAAGATCTCTGAGTCTGGAATCTGGGTCACATTTTAGAATAACTCCATTCATGTGCTACTTTAACTAATCTGCGGATTCAAAATAATCCCATAATGCTGTAATTAACCCTTTATATAATTATGTATGGCTTTTATTGCAATATATGTAGTAGTTTGAATAAGCACAACTGTGGAAACGTTCAGCGGTTCATCTGGCCGGTGTTAGCATGGACATTTTTCCCAAACTGGTTGTGAATCACTGGAAGGTCATGACCTGCAGGGCAATGAAGGGAATCTGTGACAGTAAAGCTTTTTGTTTAATATTAATGTTTAGTACAACATGGCTATGGCACAAACTAGTATATTGTAATTTGCATTGTTATGTGCACCCCATTACATGATAGTTTATTAAATATTTCAGCTAAATAATAACAAAGAATTAGATTTTTTTTAATCCAATACATTAGTTGGTAATAATAATAATAACAATAATGATAATAAAAATAATTTAACAATATTTAATAAAAGAAAACAAATTTTTAAAACAGATACTCTGCAGACTTTCCCCTAAAATCAATGTAGGAAAGTTTTGTCTGGTGTTTATGTACTGTGATGCTGAGGGGAACATGAAAAGTGAAGTTGTGAAATGCATTTGGCTGAATGTGTAATCATATATAGTGTATATGTGCATGTGTTTTTCATGCTTTGCATGTGGTGTCTTGCGCAAACATTAGCAATATGTATCGCAATGACCATGCAAAACACCCATGAAGAACTACGTAGTCATCCCTTCTATGACCTTTGCTCTCTTTTTTTGCTCTTTGCATTTGCAAGTGTTTGTAAATTTAAACTTTTGCACCTCTTAAAATTCAATTCATTCCTTTCTCTCTCTTTTTTTCAGGACCTCCCAGAAGTTTCCACAAATCAGCCCCATTTTGTCCTCCAACACACTTTAAGGATTGTTTGTTTATCCAAAAACGTATTTCATAAACTCCATCAGCAAGGGTGAAAATATCAGGGCCACTCACTTGGACAGAACAGATGTTTTTTTTTAAAGCATTTAACTCTCAGCATAGTTAAAGGTGCAGTATATAATTACGGCACCTCTACTGTAAATGTAAAAAATACTGATTGTTTTCAAATAGGTTTCCCAGATACTCCTACTATTTTCCATTGGTCAAACAAACAGCCAGTGATACAATATTGTCATATTTAGCTTGTTTCGCATGATCCAGTTAGCGCCACAACAGTTCAGAAGTTTGGGTAATTAAGTAATTAATACATACACACAATTCACAAAGATGCATTCAATTTGTAAATTATTTCACAGCATTGCTGTTTTTACTGTAGGCCTATTATAAAACAAATGAAGGATTGTAAAGTATAATTCTCTGTTGATGGCTATTCAAAATATCAAATATGTTAAGGTAAAAGGAAAAATAAAAACACTTTTAAGACGTGAAATACAACGTCCAGAATAACCAAGCAAGTGATGCAGCTGGCTGGTCATTCATTGCCTCGCATTCTGAAAGAGAGAGAGAGAGAGAGAGAGAGACAAGACTCTCTTTCACACTTATTAAAGAGTCTCTGTGGATTCCTCCCTAAGGAGGAAGGAGAGAGCGGCTGTAACTATTGATAGGTACTGAAAGAAATGCACACATAAACTGTGAGTCTCAGAGCAAAAAAGTGACACACAAATGTGCTTAAAGAGTGTCTGAGAGACTTGATGATGTCCCAGGACTCACACTGTGCTCCTGATCCACAGCACATGTGCACTCGCTATTATCACTCAGAGGGGAATTGTGTCTGAGGCATCCTGAGACTCACACATTTAATAAGGCCACGTGTGTGCGTAATAATCTGCTTTGTCATAGTCATTAGTCTCTCATGAAAGTGAAAAAGGATTTAAAAGATGGTTAGATTGATAGATTGTCTGATAGAACAGTAGTAGACAGACATCACCCAAACTAAACAAGCTTTCACAAAGCCTTTAAAATCACGGCTTTATTTGTGTACATTGTTTGTGCTGCAAGACATTACCATCTGTCCATAAAACCCATTGCATTCCTCTATAACTGCTTCCACGACCTGTAAATCTAAAGTTTATGTATAAACAAATGTAAGCGGTCTGAGTCAAGTCAACCATATGAATTGAAAAATCGACTTTCACATTGTTTTGAAAAATATTCTGTATATCAAAATGTTATTTCAGATTCTTTTAATATTCTCTACTGAGAATTCTCTACTCTGTTTTACCACAATAAGTCATGTCATTTTCAAAAAGATGATTATCAAGCATTGTAACACTTTTTTTAGGGTTAATCATTTATATTTTAAATAAAAAATAAATTTTATTAAATTGTTTTATTAAATATTAAATTTTAATTTCATTTAATTTTAAATTTAATATTTGCAGTGTAATTCCAAATATAAAATGTTGTTTTGTTTTTTTATTAGATGAACCCCTTAAGTGTCAACCTCCATTTTTGAACATAGATGTGAAAGTGGACTATCCAAACTTAAACTGTTATAATTCAGGAAAGCTTTGGAATACAGACTCTTGTTTTGGTTGAACTCTCCTTTAAGAATACAATCTGCAGATTACTTAAAAAAAAAAAAAAAGAAAAAAAAGAAAGAAAGAAAAAAAAGAGGTTCCTGTGAGATTTTATTTAGGTCATTCATTTCTACCACGAAGAGCAACCGAGTGCCATGAAAACTCCATTTAATTTTCTTGATGCATTTTCGTGTCACATGTCTCGTCAAACCAAAGATTAAAAAAAAAAAAAACTCAGACCTTTCCGGATTTTTATTATAATTTTGACTCTAAAAGACCGTTATACATTTTTTATATGACACTTGACTCCACCCACTAAGGGTTATCTACCATTTACATGGTAACGCAATGTCCGATTTAAAAATGAAGTTGGATGCTAAGGTTTTAAGCTTTTAAGTGATACCAGAGACAGTTTATAAAAAGAAAAGGACTTTGGAGATACATAGTTTATTATGATTCGCCTACTGAAAAAATGTGATAGAGAACGAAAAGGCATTGGGGCCACCGGTGGGCGGTGAATTATAAGTAAAATTAAAAAATAAAATAAAAAAGTCGGATCGTATTTCTAAGCAGTTCTCAAACAGAACATCTGACGGTTTCTACATCGTGTTCTTCATCATTTCCTCAGTTTCTGGAGTCTGGAGACCTTAGAGCGTGTGAGAAGCGTCCGCGCGTTCCCGTCCCTGCGGCGCGTCCGCACTCACTTCAAAGGCTTCCCGGGACTCAGAGCGCTGTGACGTCATGAGACGCGAGGCGCGCATACGCTCGAGCAGATGAGATGCCGGAGCGCAACAGGCGAGCGCACATCTCGAGCTCACAACTGCAATGATAACTTCCTGATATCTTTACCAAAAGTTTATTCGAACTCTTTGCACTTTCGTTCCAAGGCAGCATTGGCTTTCTTTTGTGTTCTGTGTGGTGCTATGACTGCTGAAGGGATGAATTCATCACAACTCAATAGAGATTCGCTGAAGTGGAGATGTGTAGTTGGGATCATGTGGTACCTGTTGATTCTGTGTGACTGCTATAATCTGGATGTGGAGCATCCTTTAGTTTTCCATGGACCCAATGGATCATTATTCGGATACTCTGTTCTGCTTCATCAGCATGCTGAGGACTCATGGTAAGTGACTCGTGCTTTAGAAGTTTTGATGTTGTAGGCTAATTCAGAGCTGAATGGGCAACAATGAGATTTAAACTACTGTAATATTTTCCCTGCTCAGGAGCATTTTCTACAAATTTAGTGCATTTGTATTTCTAACCCAAGTCGAATCAATTATATAAATTATATTCCCATGTGTGAATGATTATGACTTTCACCTTTACAATCAAACTTTCATGCCAGTGTACATTTTTATACGCAATAATCACTGTGTCAAGCTTTAGAGTTGTTGGGAGTGGTTTTTCACATTTATTGTTCCAGAGATTACTTTATTATTTGTTTTTAATTCAAAGTCTTAATTAATAGGCCTAGAAGAATATTGTGAATTGCATCAAATGTTGCAGAAGAACTTGCTCATGATAGGATCTCACATGAGCATATCTGAGAGTTTCTTTTGCCCCAAGCCCTGAGTAAATTCAGACCATGGATTCATGTTTGCAAAACATGCTTTTCTCCATCTAAAACTATTTTAAACTGCATGCTTGTTGCTTTAATGCTATCTTATTAATTCACTGGCAAATATTTGTACTTATATTCATTTGTCGCACTGATGGATTCATTTATAATGAATCATTCTTTCTAAAATATTGATGTTGGTTTCAAAAGTGGCAAAACCCACTTGTTTAATGTCATATTTATTGTTAAGGCTGATAGTTGGAGCGCCTGTGGCAGATTCCAGCTTTTATCCTAATACTACCAAAAAGCCTGGAGCCATCTACAGCTGCAGTGTGAGGAGCTCCCAATGTGTGCAGCTCCCTGTTGGTAGGTCTTCCCTCCCTTACCTTCAGAAATCCAGCTTCTCTAAATGTTGTTTTATCTATAATCTGAAAGGTAGAGTTGTGTAAGAAATTCTTTTTAAAAAAGGTTACTCTTAAAAGTTAAGTAATATGTGGTCATTTGGCAATGAGTTTGGAGTAACAACAAATTTAATCAGTAAACTGTTATAGAATACTTAAGAGATCAGCAGTTCAAGTGGGGTCCAAAAGTTCACCAAAACATTGAAATCCCATTTAATCCTGAAAAAAATAAGTTTTAGGATTTTGCTAGATAATCAGATCTTAAAACTGCTCTCAAATCATGATGGAGAACATGATCATCAGGTTTTAGTCCATGTCAGCTCCAGTCATTAATGCTAATGGGGACAAAGAAAATAACCAAACAAAGACTGATCATATATTTATGTATGTATGTATATATATATATATATATATATATATATATATATATATATATATATATATATATATATATATATATATATATTCCTGTGGATCTCGTTTTTGTCCTTCTGTTTGCTGTAGACCAACTCTAAACAGTCAAGCATTTCCATTTGACCACATTGTCCCGTTTAGACTTCACACTTTCTGAGAGCACTTTGATTGAACTTTAGTATGCTTTATAGACCACTGACTGTGAAAACATCCTGTGAATGAATTCCCCATGCGGGGTAAGCCAGACTGTGGAGGGTTTCCTCCTGTCAAGAAGAGGATGCTTATATTCCCAGCCTGAAACAAGGGATGGGAGATAGTCCTCTTTGTAGATCAAGCTACAGGATATATATAGGTCGCAAATAAAATATCTCTGTTTAGTTAAGGGAAATGGCATTAAACAAATAATTTCCACCAAAAGCCAGGCCGGAGAGCAAACATGTTCATTTAGAGAATGTTGATGTGTCTGAAAAGGTTTCATTATTAGTGGCATTTGCTAAGAGAGGTATCACTATTATTATTGCTTGTATCTACTGTAACTTTCCCACGTAATTCACCGCGATTCATGTGCTATAGATGGGTTTTTGAGGAGTTGTGTGCTGTTACTTTTCTAGCCAATCAGGTTTATATGGGTTTCCCCTGGGAATAATAAAATGGCAGAGAAAAACTACAGTATAATAGACTTTCATTGAGTGACTGAGCCATACATAGGGACCAGATTTGGTTCTTAGAGACCTTTTCACTTGGGCCAGGAGGCAACCACAGGCTGAAAACATTCAAAATACCTTAGCAACCACATGCAGTACCCTGGCAACCATCTACAAGACCGCATTGTGTAGTTTTGTTCTGAAATGTAGGAATCTAGTTGCTGTTAATAGTTTTACAAGAAGATTTAATATGGTTTGGAATGGACATGGTTCATAAGTGATGCTCAAAGAAATTTTTTTACATCACAACGTGATACTTTCAGATATATTTGTAGACTTGTTTTTGCAAGTTTCACCACATGCTCCTCATCCGGTGTCATTTAAAACTGAGCTTGTGAGCCACAGGTGTGAATATGCTTGAGATGAAAATAATTTAAAAACAAGTTTGGGCTCTTGATTGATTGTGTAAATATTTTATTTTAGGCATATTAAGTGTATTAATTTGACTGCATGCTTTCAGGAGGGGTACAGCGCTGTGGAAAACACTGTTTGGCAGAGAATGATAACCAGTGGCTTGGTGTCAGTCTGTCCCGGCAGCCCTCAAAAGGCCATGTTTTGGTATGTCTTTTGGTCAAAGCATGCACTTCATTCACCAAGGCTGCATTTATTTGATCAAAAACACAGCTGTAATATTATGGTTTCTATCTTAATTCATTTTGAAATGTCATTTATTCCTGTCATGACAAAGTTGAATTTTTAGCAGCCTTTGCTCCAAAAATCAGTGTCACTGGATCTTCCAGAAATCAGTCTAATATGCTGCTTAAGAAACATTCCTTAAATATTGTAAATGTTGAAAACAGTTGCCGCTTAATGTGTGTGTGTGTGTGTTTAATGGAAACTGTGACATGCTAACATATAAATGTTTGGTGTAAAAAAAAAAGAGGCAGCAAAAACAGTTTTTTAACATTGGTCGTAATAAGAAACATTTATTAATAATGGAGCACCAATAATAATTGATTATTAAGTACCAAATCAGTATATCAGAATGGAGCAGTAAAGGCTGAAAATGTAGCTTTGCCATCAAAATAATAAATTAGTTGTTAAGATATAATAAATAGAAAACAGCTATCTTAAATTATAATATTTCATAGTATTGTTGTTTTATTGTATTTTGATCGAAATATGTACTGTATGATGATGGGTATAGTGAGTAAATAATTGTTAAGTAACACTGTTCTGGTTTAAACTTTAGGCATGTGGACATCGGTGGAAGAACGTCTACTACACTAGTAAAGACAATCAGAACAAGCTGCCACATGGTGTTTGCTTCCGTTTCAGCCCAGATTTGAAAAATGCCAATCATATTATCCCCTGCTATAAAGGTACAGATATCCATAACTACTGTATTGGTTAGGTTGTGATTCACAGGTTTAAACCTAGCATATCCTACAGCAAACTAATTGTTGCTTAGTGTCAAATGAGCACCAGTGTTCACTTTCTCTACTTAGATCATCAAAGGAAGTTTGGTGAAGGATATGGGTCATGTCAAGCAGGGATATCAAATTTATTCACAGAGGTATAAGGAACTTTTATGGCATTTTGATTGAGCTGGCATTTAATTCAATCGATTTGGTAAGAATACATTGGATTTGTAGGACATGATGGTCATGGGAGCCCCTGGTACCTCATACTGGACCGGATCCGTTCTTGTCTACAACACCACAAGCAACATTTCAGCTGCTTATGTGGATGATGAAGGCGAAGTTCTCTATGGCAGCTATTTAGGTGAGTTCTGAAATTGATAACAAATCCAAGTAAGCATATACAGTAGGCACAGTTATAAGAACTTTAGGCAGAATTATTGTGCTGTCTGCTAAGATACTTCATTTTATACAAATTCTAAGGCAGCATTTATTTTTCATGGAGAAGGCCATTCCAAAATGCATTGCAAAAAGATCATTGCATAAAAAGAGTTGAAGCTTCTTAGGCAGGTGCAAGATCAAGAGATACAACAAATCATGGAAAAGGGATCTGCACACTTGTTCTCACTTTATTTAGAAAAGTTAAAAGCCACAAGATCATTACATCTATAATGGCAGGTGTGTGTATGTGTATTCCTGCCTGTGCAGGTTTTGGAACAGAAATACTGTATGGTCTGTTTTTTTGTTTATTGTTTATTGGGTCGTGTTGGTAATAAGTGCTTTTCCTTTTGGGGTTTAGAGATACAGTGGTCTAATTTTGCTAAAATGTTTATTATTAAGCATGTAAAAAGATAAATATAATCCAGGGATCATCAGCTTCTTAAGACGTGCAGCAGGATAAAGACTTTTGCTTTTATATGGCATTAAGTTTTTCAGTTTAAACAGGAAACAGACACCGTTGCATAATTTACGAGCATCACACTGTTTCAAAATATGACTGTGTCACTTTGTTTTGATCTCATGGCAACCTATTTATACTTTCTAAACAAACATACATTTCAGTAATGTTTCATTTTAGTCATGGATATTGCATTTTGTACATGCGATTTTGTGGGTTCCTCTCTTAACAGTAAAGTAGTCAGTCAAATCAAATGTATTTGTATAAATTAGATTTTCACAATACATTTGTTATAAGCAACTAATAATAATATTGTAACAATGTTAATGTTTGTATTTAATATCTTAAAATCTTCACGCCCTTCAGACACATTTTAGTGTTTTTTGTCATTTATATATATATATATTTAAAAAATATGTCTTTACAGTTCTTTTTTATTTAAATGTTAGTTTTTTAGTTATTCGAGTTAAACTACATGAAAATAAAATTTTTTGACTTGGCAAATAGCTAAAGTAAAATATAAATATTTTTATATTCAATACAATTTTTATATTTTGTTTTATTTCAGTTAATGTTTATGTCACATTTTAGTTAACCATAATAACTCTGTAGATTAGGAAGATTTGGTCTTTAAATAATTGCTTTTTACTGTTTTTTTTTTGTTACAATTTTTACAGTGTTTTTGAAGACTTTGAATGGGCATTTGGGACATTTCATCACAATGTATGCTTTCCTTCCCATCAGGTTATGCTGTTGGTGCTGGACACTTTCTAGATCCTCAAAGCACTGAGATAGTGGGTGGTGCTCCCCAGCATGAACAGACTGGTAAAGTAAGGGTTAACACCACAACCACCACCACCACCATCATCTATTTATTAGAACAGACCCAATTTTGAAGTATTTTAATGTCACAGTTCTCTAGTTTGGTCAGATTGTTTGACACAGCCTGTAGGTTTTTGTAGCTTCATAGCCAGGGGTGCACATCATTTTTTCAGCCTGGTTCTCATAAGAGAACCTGGAGTTAGGTTTGGTTCTCACACTGCATATTGCATGACACATTAAATATAACTATAAAAAATGAATTAATAATAGTTATAATATTATTGCACTTTATTCATTTCGTTTTTTTAAAATAAAATAATAGTAAATAAACTAAATAATAGTGTGTGATAATATTATTAAAATAAAAGGCAGTTCTAGTATTAAATACAAAACATTTATTTTATAGTAAACTTCAAAATAAAATGTTAATATTTACTACTACTTTCTTTGTTTGCCTCTTTAAGAAGAATCGCTTTATGTATTCCCCAATTTTAAGTCGCTTTGGATAAAAGCGTCTAAAAATAAATAAATAAAAGCGTTTTTTTTGAAAACGGCATGGCATAGCTTAGATTTATGCTTTCAAGTTGAAAATAAAACGTTTATAGTACAGTTTGTGATCTAAAATGGTAATTGTGTATTAACAGCTGTCAACCATGTCGCAAATGCGCTGTCAGAACGTATTTATATTACGCATTTTTTATTTTGGTCACGCATGCGGACCTGCGGACCACTTATGTGCACCCCTGTTCATAGCAGTCTTCTGAATACACTATACTGAATATCAGTAGTTGTGTATAAATGGATTTAAATATGAGACCCTCTTGACATCTATACTCTTTAGACAGATGTAAAAGGTAAAACACTTAAACTGAACTCTTCTTCCATCTGTGCGGAAGAGGAAGTAGGTTTTTATTTGCAGATGTGCTGAGTTTGCAGTGTTTATGAGTTTTGTGGATAACGTTATGGTGTCTGTCTGATGATTTTACCAAAGAAACAGAGACTGGAAAAAAGCTCATCAGTGAGCTACCATTCATATTTGTGTTGAAACTATGTGAAAATGTATTTAATTCACCAGAATAAACAATCCATTGTTAGGCTACTGTGTGTTATAGTTCCCATTTCCAATATTCCTGTGTTTTTTTTACTCCAGGCCTACATATTTAGGATTGAGGGCAACACTTTGAAAATCGTTGCCAAAACCAAAGGCAAGAAGGTAAGAAATGTAAAGAATTTCCTAGTGTTCCTAGGTCATGTTCCTGCTGAATGAACACAATAGTGATGTTTGCTCCTGTTTACAGATTGGCTCTTATTATGGAGCTAGTGTATGTGCTGTTGACCTGAATGCAGACGGACTGTCCGATCTGCTGGTTGGGGCTCCTATGTTCAGCTCAGTCAGGGAGGAGGGACGTGTTCATGTCTACATAAACCAGGGAGAGGTGAGTGACATGATATGTGACCCTGGACCAAAAAGACAGTCTTGAGTGCTGGGGTATATTTTTAGCAATAGCCAAAAAAACATTGTAAGGGTCAAAATTAATGTTTTTTATTTTATGCCAAAAATCATTAGGATCTTAAGAAAAGGTCATGTTCCATGAAGATATTTTGTAAATTTCCTACCGTAAATATATCAAAACATAATTTTGGATTAATAATATGCATGGCTAATAACTTAATTTGGACAACTTTAAAGGCAATTTTCTCAATATTTAGATTTTTTTGCACCCTCAGATTCCAGATTTTCAAATAGTTGTATCTCTTTGCTCTATCCTAACAAACCATATATCAATGGGAAGTTTATTTATTCAGCTTTCAGATGATCTCAATTTAAAAAAATGTACCCTTATGACTGGTTCTGTGGTCCAGAGTCACACATATATTTCATTATGTTTTGATACATACCTATGATCTCACAAAGAAATTGTTTACTCTAAAAATAAAAGCAATAAAATAATGTTTGTTTGTTTTTAGGACCACCAAAAGTACCTTTAAAATACATTTTGTGTTTACACAGACACACATAAAATAATTTTTAAAAGTGATTTTTCTGGACCTAAACTATGCATAAAAATAAACGAAATTAAAAATAATAAATAAATAAATAAATATTATTGTATTGTTTTCTATGTAAATTAGCATAAATTAAAGACATTAAATCAAATTACTACCAAAAGATTTTAAAATATTTTTTTCTAAATTGTATTTTATTTTTAAATAATAATGAAGTAAATTATATTTATTTTATTATATATATATATATAATTTTAATATACATTATATTATTTTATGTTTATTCAACTGTATATTTTTTATATTATATAATATTTACTTATTTAAATATTTTTCTAAATAATATGTTTATATTATATATTTAATAAATTTGCATCGCTAAAAAAGATGTTAAAGGATGATGAGAAAATGTGCTTAATTTTTTAAACCATAAAGCTTTGGGTGGAATATGACCAGTATGTGATCTTGATGGGTTTGATGCAATTCACCCATTTATTCCTAACCATATTAATAATTTAATGGTACGAGTTTTAAATCTGCATATTTAGGACTGTTTTATATTATTGTGTTTGTTCAGTGTAGAAGTATGTATTCTGGCTTTGACTGTGACCACCAATGCCATATCAATAGAACAGGTTTCCCTTTCCCATAATGTCAAAAATTAACCAGCTACTCCAAAAAGCACCATGCTTTTAACACTTGACATATGAGTGCTTGACTATCACCCTTTTCTGTGTTGTTTTATGCTACCGCAAACAATAGTTAGCAAATTTTTTTGGTCATTGTTGAAGTACAAAAACCGTTTGGTCAACTGTGGTCAATTGTGCATCTGCTTCTAACACTTAACACCATGCTTCTGTTATAAATATCCTCAGCATCACTGTGTCTCTTTCTCAGGCTAAACTGAAAGAGGCAGACTTTGAGTTAGTTGGGAGTGACTCTTACGCGGCACGTTTTGGAGAAACCATCATGAACCTTGGTGATATTGATGATGACGGATATCCAGGTACAGTACTGTATGTCTGACTGACACATCAATGTCTGAGTATGGATCCTTTATAAACCACTTCAGTTTTGTACGTTTTTCACGGTGAATTGCTTTATGTGACTAGCCAAAGCCCCTTTCACACTGCCATTCCAGCAAATACACGGCTAAAGTGTTCCAGCAATTGTTCCCGGGTCGCTAGATTTTGCACTTTCACACTACCAGTGATTACCTGGGATATGTGCGTGCTTTCACAAACAACCCGTAAAGGTCCCGTAATGACACGTGACATCAGGGCGTGACGTGTAATGTACGAGTCGAAAACGTTAGGCACGTTATACTTTCACTGAAGCAAGCAAACGATCTCGGCGTCAGCGCGGAAAGTGAGGAACTAACAGATCTCTGTTTCATTACAGTTTGCACATATTTTTTCGTCGCGAACGTTGATCTTCCTTCAAAACAGCCGGTAAAAGAGTCGCACGATAACGTGCGTCATCACTTCGACACGGCATTAGATCTGGCTTTTGTTCACACAGCGCTCGTCCCGAGTTGAACCCAGCAATGTTACTAGGTCCCCGACCCGGGTTCAATGCCGGAATCAATCCCAGGACGTGTTTGCTTTTACACAGAAGGCGACCCGGCAATGTTCCGGCAATATGCCGGGTCCGACATGCAGTGTGAAAGGGGCTCAAGTGTACTAAAATTGTACTGTATCATGTTTTGCTGGATTTTAAAAATGGTTTTGTTTCGTTAAGGGTTTTTTTTTTTTTCTCAAGCAAGGTTTGATGGTAAACCTCAATGTTTCACTTCCTCATTTTGTATCTTCTTTATATTTCAGTGTCTGTTTTCTGTCATAGAAACCCTATCTTCACTTTAGAGTGGTTTCATGGCTAGATATTTCTTAATGTCTGAATCAGATTTGAAGATGATCTTGATAATTTTCAGTAAATTAAAGACAGAGGTTTGCAGACAGAGCATGGTTAGAAAGAACAATCTCACATCTACTATAGTGGACCACAGTAAAACAGCTGTTAAAAGAGTGAAACACGCCTGCTCACACATACTTAAACTTGCACAGACTTTACTGTCATATTGTCACATTGTTACTGACTAGTGCCAGTGCATCAGCATAAACCAAAACTATTCTATAAATAATGTTTTCAAGACTAGGATTTTCTCTGTTATAAAACGTACTCGGTTACTAAACGTAACCTCGGTTCTCTCTAGAAGAGCGAACGAGTACTGCGTCTTAGCTAAGACGCTACGGGAAAAGTCTCTTTTCACGAAATACTGAAGCAAAAAATTATCCTTAATTTTGTATTTTTGTAAAGCGCATTTGCAGCAGTACACAGCCATAGGCGAGACGGCTCGCTCGCTCACTGGCTTGTTCTGCGGCAACTGCACAGCCTATCGAGCGCAGGCTGATGCAACATCAGACCAATAAGGGCGCTTCGCGCCCTTCTTGCCACTTCCCGCCGAAACGGGTGTGGCCCAACCTATAAAAGGAGCTCGAAAAGGCTGACTCACCTGATTTATTTCATCGCCGAAGCGAACCAGAGTGAATCGTACGCACGGCAGAGAACGCAGTACTCGTTCGCTCTTCTAGAGAGAACCGAGGTTACGTTTAGTAACCGAGTACGTTCTCTTACGAGAGCTCTCTCGTACTGCGTCTTAGCTAAGACGCTACGGGAACCCGATGTAAAACGCCGTGCGCGCAGGGATCACACACCGATAAACCTGAAGCAACGCCCAGGATATACAGTGCACAGTCACCTGAGGGACTCACAGAGAGTCCGGGACAGAAAAAGGGGGAAAAAACCCTCCATCCCATATCCAGCAGCATCCGTAGATGCGGCAATATGACATCACACAGCCGAGGCAAGGCCTGACCAATGTGGCAATGCGGGTCTTACGCAATACTGCCCATATAACAGTCGGCAGCGTCTAGCGCTCATGAATTCAGAATTCCCCTCAGGGCCCTGATTCTTCTATACCGACAGCAGCCTTGCTTGCAAGGCGGGAACCTCCAGGTTATAGAACCTGATAAATGTAGACGGCGAGGCCCAACCCGCCGCCATACATATATCCTGCAAGGAGATCCCAGTAGACCACGCCCACGATGAGGCGACGCCTCTTGTGGAGTGTGCTCTGACGCCCAACGGGCACTGAAGGCCCCTGGAAGCGTAAGCTAACGCTATGGCGTCAACTATCCATCTGGATAGAGTCTGTCTCGAAACAGCCATTCCTTTGGAACGTCCACCGAATGAGACAAATAGCTGCTCCGTCTGCCTAAAGGCAGCAGAGCGAGACACATAAGCTCTTAAAACCCTGACAGGGCAAAGAAGACTCGAGTCTCCATCCTCCCCTGACACCGGCAGGGCGGACAGGGCAATAACCTGAGCCCGAAACGGTGTGTTGAGGGATTTCGGCACATAACCGTGCCTAGGTTTGAGTATGACCCTTGAGTCATTGGGCCCAAACTCCAAGCACGACTGGCTCACCGAGAGCGCGTGCAAATCACCCACACGCTTCACAGAAGCGAGAGCCAACAAGAATACTGTCTTGAACGACAGATGCTGAAGGCTAACCGATTGGATAGGCTCAAAAGGGGGACCCTTCAAGGCCTCCAAAACCGCCGCGAGGTCCCACATAGGGACTGACGGAGGCCTGGGAGGATTCAGCCTCCTAGCTCCTCTGAGGAACCGGATGACTAAATCGTTCCTTCCTATTGACTGACCGGACGCCGTTTCAGAAAACGCCGCGATGACCGCCACATAAACTTTGAGCGTGGATGGGGCTCTGCCCTTATCCAACAGCTCCTGTAGGAAGGAGAGGACCTCCGTCACCTCACAACTAAGGGGTGAATAACCTCGAGCTGTGCACCAGCTGGAGAACACCGACCACTTCGAGGCATACAGACGTCGTGTCGACGGAGCTCTAGCCTGAGTGATGGTATTTAGCACTCCCACTGCGAGATCAGCGGGTAACCGTTGAGTGCCCATACATGGAGGGACCACAACTCCGGTTGAGGGTGCCAAATCGAGCCCCTGGCCTGCGAGAGGAGATCTCTCCTCAACGGTACCGGCCATGGGGCGACATCCGCTAATTGCATCAAATCTGGGAACCATGGTTGGTTCTTCCAAAGAGGTGCCACAAGCAGTATTGAACATCTCGTTTCTCTCACCCGTTCTATCACCTGCGGAAGGAGGGAGACGGGAGGGAACGCATAAAGCGGGCAGCACGGCCATTTCCGTGACAGCGCGCTTTCGTTCTTGGAAAAGAATGCGGGGCAGTGAGCGTTTTCGTGGGACGCAAAGAGGTCCACCTCCGCCTTGCCAAATCTCTCCCACAACAGCCGAACTGTTTGCGGGTGTAGAGACCATTCGCCCGTAGGGACATTGCCTCTGGACAGCCTGTCTGGACCCAGATTCTGCAGTCCAGGCACATGCACCGCTCTCAGCGAGCGCACGTTGCGCTGAGCCCAAATCAGGAGGCGTTCCGTCAGCCTGTACAGGTTTCGGGACCCGAGACCGCCCTGGCGATTTATGTAGGACACCACGGACATGTTGTCCGAACGGACTACGACGTGGTGATCCTTGATATGGGGACAAAAGCGCGTCAGCGCATTCTCCACTGCCAGCATTTCCAGGCAGTTGATATGATGGAGCTTTTCCCGTTCTGACCATAGGCCAAAGGACGGTCTGCCTTCGAGCAGCGCTCCCCATCCCGAAGTGGAGGCGTCCGTCGACACCATTTTCACACTCGGGGAAGTCCCCAGGCTTACACCTGATCGGTACCAGCCGTTCGCTGTCCAAGGTGCTAGAGCCGCAACGCAGCTCTGATCGACCTTGAAATGCAGCCGGCCAGACGCCCACGCTCTGCGCGGCACCCGAGCCTTCAGCCAGAACTGCAGGGGGCGCATGCGGAGCAGGCCCAGCCGCAGAACCGGAGATGCTGAGGCCATGAGACCCAGCATCCTTTGACAGTGTTTGAGCGACACAGTCGCGCCGCAGCGGAAAGAACTCGCTGCGTGCTGAATGCCCATCGTGCGCTGTGGTGACAGTCGCGCCGTCATGGAACACGAGTCCAGAACTATACCCAGAAACAGGATCGTCTGACTGGGGTTCAGCGAACTCTTCGCCCAATTGACACTGAGGCCGAGCTTCTCGAGGTGATCGAGTAAAACAGCCCTGTGGTTCACGAGCTCCGCTCGTGATTGGGCCAGAACTAGCCAGTCGTCCAAATAATTCAGCACTCGTATGCCTCTGAGTCTGAGAGGAGCGAGCGCTGCATCCATGCACCTCGTAAACGTACGAGGAGCTACGGACAAGCCGAATGGCAGGACTGCAAACTGGTATGCCTGGCCCTCGAAGGCGAATCTCAAAAACCGCCTGTGGTTTGACGCTATCTGTATTTGAAAATACGCGTCCTTCAGATCTATTGACATAAACCAGTCCCCTCCGCGAATCTGCGCGAGGAGCTTCCTGGTCGTGAGCATTTTGAAACTGCGTTTCATCAATGCCTTGTTCAGCTGCCTTAGATCCAGTATGGGCCTGAGACCCCCGTCTCTCTTGGGCACCAGAAAGTATCTGCTGTACAGCCCCCCCTCGCTTTGAGCTTGAGACACAGGCTCTACAGCCCCTTTGCTCAACAGTTTCGATATTTCGGCCCGAAGTATGTGTGCTACTTCTGTTTTGACCGTAGTTTCGACGCGCGCTGAGAAGCGCGGTGGGCGTCGAGAAAACTGTAGCGAGTAGCCTCTCTTTATAATGCCTAGCACCCAATCCGAAACCCCTGGAAGCGCTGACCATGCATTCGCATGAATGGCTAAGGGCTGGATGTGACACGCGCTCCGTTGACTGGGCAACGGCGGCGCTCGAGTGTGCTGCGCATCTGAGGCGGGGAGCGCGCTGATCACAGCGGGCAGATCGCTCATCCTCGACCCCGTTCCGGCGCTTAACCGACTGGAGGGAGGCTGAGCGGGTCCCGTGGGACTCAATATATCTGCGAGTAACCGTGGGTTGCATGTGTGCACTTTTACCACTTCCAACTCGCCGTCTGCCTGTGCAGAATGTACGTGCACGGGCCTCGTTTTTACAGAAGCCCCGCGCCGTAAGTGACATAGTGTATGTGGGCACTGGGAAGTGGGCACGTTTACTATGCGGCGCGCTCGACCGATCTGTGTCGATCTTATGTGCGCCCGCCCTGTGTGCAGGGCTGTGCTTACATGTGGGGATGGGCACTGGGTAGTGGGCATCGTCACTGCATTTAAAGCACCATCGGCCGTGGCCGGACGAGCGTGCACGGGTTTCGTTTTTACAGAAACCGCATGACGCGTGTGACATAGTAATTGTGGGCACTGAGGGGTGGGCACGTTTACTATGTAGTGTGCGCGACCGACTTGAGTCGACATTATGAGCGCAGGCCCTGTGTGTAGGGCTGTGCTTACATGTGGAGATGGGCACTGAGGAGTGGGCATCGTCACAACATTTATAGCACCATCGGCCGTGGCCGGGACACCAGAAAAAACGCTGTTTTTGTGAAACATCTGGGTAGCCGTGATAACGGCTTTTGTGTGCAGGCAAGCGGGCACTCGTGCAGGCTTGCTCATTGCAGAAAACACTGAGGCAGTCGCAACTCTTGGAACTGCAACAGCGGCGCGCTTGGGTGAGAGCTCGGCCGCAGCGGAACTCGAACACCGGCGCTTTCCCAGCAGTGCTAGGATGCTTTCGGGGCTTCTGGCTTCACCGCAATCCTCTGCCGCGGCTCCCGCGGCGTGGGGCGACGGCTCGAAGAGCGAGAACGGGGTCCCGAGCTGCGTTGCTGACGCTGTCGTGATGGCGCAGCAGGAGGCGGTGGGCGTGACTGAGAGCTCTGTGGGGCCGGTCTAGAGCGGCTAGCTGCAGAACTGGAGCGCTTCGGCAAGAAGTGCTTGAACGCCTGTGAAGCTTTCTGGTCCTCGGCGAATCTCTCCACAAACTCGTTGACGGAAGATCCAAAGAGGCCGGTAGGAGTTAGCGGAGCGTCAAGAAACGCAGCGCGCTCAGACTCCTTGATGTCAGAAAGCGTCAGCCACAAATGCCTCTCAGCCACCGTAGCGGAAGCCATAACCCGTCCCATGGCCTGTGCAGCGGACTTAGCAGCGCGGAGGGAGAGATCCGAAGCACTCCTCAGATCCGCGAGACAGATCGCTTCAGGTCCCATCTCATCCAGCTTGCGGAGAAGATCGCCCTGGAAAATCTGTAGCATCGCCATGGTGTGTAACGCAGACGCAGCCTGCCCAGCAGCAGAGAATATCCGTGTGAGCAGCGATGACGTCATGCGGCAGGCTTTGGATGGCAACGCCGCCTTAGTCCGCCGTCCAGCAGAGGGCGGGCAAAGGTGCGCTGCTATAGCCTGTTCCACCGGCGGAAGTGACAGGTAGCCTCTGTTCTTAGCACCGTCCAGTGTGGAGAATGCTGGCGAAACAGATGAGCGGATTCTCGCCGAGAATGGAGCGTCCCAAGCCTTCGCCACTTCTTCGTGAAGCTCAGGAAGAAAAGGGGCGTGTTTTGAGCTTGAGGAAGAGCGCTCATCCGGAAGATAGCTACCATCCAGCCGGGAACGTGAAGGGGGCGCTGGTGCAGACCACTCGAGGCCGAGGCTCGCCGCGGCCAACGAGAGTACACGCATCAGCTCCTTATCGATATCCCCCCGTCTGCTGGGCCTCTGAGCAGCTGGCGCGAGATCCACGGAGCTCGTCCAACCCTCACTGCCCGAAGCCAGCAGAGAGCACGTGTCTTCTTCCTCCGACGCGGGCCTGAGATCCACTTCCTCCGATGACGCGTCGGCAAGCAGCGGACACTGAGCATCGGGAAGCGATGCAGGGGAGACCGGCGAAGCGGAGGGAACCGGCGAGCTCGGCCGAGCTGGAGGCGGTTCTGGTAGGCGCTGCGAGCGGCGCTTCTTACGGCGCTGCGGCGCAGCGGATGATGCAGGCTTCGAGAAGTATGCCAGGCGAGTCCTCAGAGTCACCATAGGCATCAGCTCGCAATGAGGACATCCTCCATCAGCGAGCGCGAGCGCTGCATGGTCTTCACCCAGACAGGAGACGCAGATGACATGACGATCTCCTTCGCTGAGCGGGGTTCTGCACGAGCCGCACGAAGGCATCTTTAAAAAGACGCAGCTCTTTTGTGAACGTGCGTCGCAGGGCGAACACACACACAGATTATGACAGAACAAGGATTATAAAGGATATGGGCGCCGGATAGCGCAGCAGGAACGGCAGTGGAAGGCGGCGGTGCCAGCGGCTTCAGGATGGCTCGTCCTGCTGATGTGCTCTTCCAGACGGCGCTTGCTTCCTCGTGATCCAGCGATGCGTGAGCTTCGCTGAAGAGATGAAAAATCAGGTGAGTCAGCCTTTTCGAGCTCCTTTTATAGGTTGGGCCACACCCGTTTCGGCGGGAAGTGGCAAGAAGGGCGCGAAGCGCCCTTATTGGTCTGATGTTGCATCAGCCTGCGCTCGATAGGCTGTGCAGTTGCCGCAGAACAAGCCAGTGAGCGAGCGAGCCGTCTCGCCTATGGCTGTGTACTGCTGCAAATGCGCTTTACAAAAATACAAAATTAAGGATAATTTTTTGCTTCAGTATTTCGTGAAAAGAGACTTTTCCCGTAGCGTCTTAGCTAAGACGCAGTACGAGAGAGCTCTCGTAAGAGAACCCAGATAGCTGCCTATTATCTGAGAAAACATCTATTAAAATCTATCTATTCTAATAAACCTAAAAATGTCTAGCACACAAATTATTAGTCTATCAGTTCTTGTCAGTATTGCATGCATTTTATGTATATTTGTAATGATTTCTCTGAAATCAATGCTTTCACTGAGCCTTTTTGTGAATAATATATCATGTGACCATGAACCACGAAAGCAGTCATAAGTTGCAGGGCTATATTTGAAGCAATAGCCAACAATACACTGTGTGGGTCAAAATTGGCTTTTGAATGGTTTTATGGTCCATATGTATATTATATAATGTATGCAATGCTAGGTTAGAACTTGACCATTTGACCAAACTAAGAAAATAATAGAATGTGACCAAAATAATGTACAGAACCATTCCAAAGTTTAGGAATAGTAATTTGTTTTTAAAGAAATTAATATTTGTATTAAGCAAGGATGCATTAAATTGTTTAAAAAGTGACAGTAAAGACATTCAAAAGATTTCAAATATATGTGCTGTTTTTTATTCAGCTTTCTATTCATCAACAAATGTTTTACTGTTTCCACAACATTTATAATAATTTTTCTTCTTAATAATTCTCCAATTCCAAATCGGCATATTAGAAAGATTTCTAAACGATTCTGTGACACTGAAGACCGGAGAAATGGCTGTTGAAAATTGAGCTTTGTCATCACAGGAATACATACAAATAATATTAAAATAGAAAACTGTATTTAAAAAAAATGCAATAGTATTTTTCAGTATTGCTGTTTTCACTATATTTTGATCTTATAAATGCAACCTCGGTGAGGCTTTTTTCAAAAATATTTTAAAAATATTTTTAATGCTATACATTAAAATGCTATACCTTACAGTTTTGCAACACTCATAAAATGCTGTCTCGTTAGACTGAACACTAGGTTTTGGAACAAAGCTAACGCAACAGTGCTTGTGTTTCAGATGTGGCCATCGGAGCCCCTCAGGAGGACGATCTGCGTGGTGCTATATATATCTACAATGGGAGGAGAAGTGGTATTGGACAGAGTTTCTCTCAAGTACGTTCCCCAGCTGCTGTTTATGCTGATATTATGGGTAGGGAAGCATGAAACGGAGGCGGGAAAGGTCAGACCTGAGCAGTCCTTCCCATCCTGTGCAAATTGCCCTATTGTTTTGAGTCTTTCTTCTTCTCTCTTCCACACTGGATTACTAAGTCTTCAGTCCTGAAATCCTTCTCTCTCCATGTGTAGTTTCGAGCAGTGATCAGGACAAATCCAAATCATGAGAATCCAGTTATAAAGACAAATGTTTAAAAAGGACATCATCTAATTATATTAACTTCAGGCCAAAATGATTACATACAGGATGTTTGTAGTGATCAGCAGCAGCTCTTGTGGCCTAGTGACACTACTGTTTCTACTGTACAGGTTTTTACAATGAAACCCACTCAACTGCTACTCAAAACTAGCCCAATTATGTTTTGAAGGGGGTCCCCCAGTAAATCGCATTAAGGTGGGGGTAAAATATATGTTTTTGTTGTGGTTTCCCTGGGGCTAAATATCACGTTAATGGAATCGCTTAAACCTGCGGACATGAAAAAAAAAACTGCGGCAAGAGTATTAAAGTAGCCCAATGTTTTTCAGTAGTTGCGGCACAATTACAATGACATGAATAATCCCGCCTACTCTAAAGCGATACTAAACTGCAGTGGAAACGCAAACGGAGCCGTGCCGTACTGAGCCGCACTGAATTGTACCGCGCAGTGGAAAAGTGCCATTAATATTTTCTGAATGCTGTCTTTGTGCTTTCTTCAATGCAGAGAATAACGGGCTCTTTGTTGGGCAACAACTTCAGGATGTTTGGCCAATCAGTGTCTGGAGGAGTTGATGTTGATAGCAACAATTACCCAGGTAACGCTTTAAGCACAAAAACATAAATAGCATATGTTTCCTCTGGGAACAGGAAGCATGTTCAACCTACACTACTTTCAAAAGTTTGGGGTCAGTAGTATTTTTTTTTAACTTAATACTTTTATTCAGAATGTATGCATTGTAAAAAAAAATTGACATAAAAAATACATTTATAATGTTACAAAATATTTAGTTTAAATAAATTGTGTCCTGAAAGAATCTTGAAAAAATGATCATAGTTTCCACAAAAATATTAAACAGCACTGTATATTGAAATATTAAGCTTTTTAACATTAGGCATATTTTAGACTGATTTCTGAAGGATCCTGTGACCCTATAGACTGGACCTCAGACAAAGTATTAGAGAGTGGTGTTACTGCCTCAACATATAGTTGTTCAGTTCTGTGCACACTACTTGTATTTAATGTAAATGTGGTCACCACTCCCTGACATTTTGGGAGTGAATTCACTAGTCAAATGTGGTTTTGCTTTCTGTAAACAACCAAACTCTGCATGTACAAATGAAGAGCAGCCAGTTAGTGTGTGTACATGGCCATATTATAGCACCTCTTTAGAGGAAATGACATGGTGCGACGTTTTCAGATCACCATTTGTGTTATTAATTATGCTGTGGGTGTCAGCTGTGAAGAACTTCCTTAGTATGTATCACAAATCAAAAAGAGACACAAAATAGAGCTGACACAATATATTTTTTCTCTCAAATGTGTGTTTTTCAAGGCTGAAAAATATGCACAGAACCAGAATGGACAAGTACTACATACTGTTGTGAAATAAAGTAGTAGTACTGTATGTTTACTGTGAACAGTATGCAAATCTTCTGTATGAAGGAAATACCCTGATTACCTAGCCCACTACTTTTTCTGAAATTTGCAATTAAAGCACAGTGTGTGGAATATGATGTACTCAACTTGAACTTCCATTTAATTAAGAACAAGCTGCAGCCTGTTTTCAGGCTCGCTATTTGTCATGAACTGCCTTTTTTATTATTTTGTACTGTTCTCTGAGGTTCACTTACAATGTTATCAACCTGTGTTTGCGCCTTTGTTATTTACACTATATATTTGTGAATCTGCATTGATCTTCTTCTGTGTAGGTGATGTTTAGCCACACTATTACGTCATAGAGTGGTACATTACACAATTTGTCGTTTTCGCAATATAGCTTCAATATAAACTGTTTTTAGACTAATGGGAAAGTTTTGAGTTCTGAAGGTTCTGAGACCTTGTTTATAGAATTATTTAATATTTTAAAGAATACTAGTGCACTTAGGAATGAGTGAAAGAATAACCCAGTCAGGTATGTTTTATGGGAATTTTATGTTCTCACCCAGATGTTGCAGTGGGAGCTTTCCTGTCAGACTCAGCTGTCGTGTTCAGGTAAAAACAGCAGATGATTTTTTCACACACATTTGCTGTGGTAACTTTTAAGATTTGGTATTGTCATAGGAATTTATTTCTGCATAACTGAATGTGAATGCTCATCATTGAATTCTATACATCTTCCACTCCTAAAGTTTACTTAAGCTAATTTTATGTTGTTTTCCATTTCCAATAAGACTATATAACTTTATTTAGAACATTTAAATACATTCCATAGAATTATGTTAATTATCTTCTAAAATCAGCATGTAAATGCAAAAAAAGATAACATATTATGTAGTGTATTCCATAGCAGGCTTAGCTATAATGGAGACGGGTGCTAATTGTAAAAAAAAAAAAATTGGATCCTGCAATTAAAAATCTATATACTAACTTAATTCATCAACTAAATTTTATTAAAAACTCTAAACACTTTCGTAACACTTTATGTCAAGCCTTTTTGTACCATGCATTATAAAGGGTTTTTAAAGGGTATAATGCAACATAATGATTCATAATGTGTGTTGTAATACATTATATATTGTTGTAAATAATTGCAACCAGATTTAAAATGCATAATGTAACAATGAATCGATGGTTACAGTTTTTCACGAGATAATATAATGCATTATAAGGTGCATTAGAAGGCATAATTAATCTATTAAAACTACTTTTGTAATGCATTATGCATGAAGACTTTAAGTAATGCTACCAACACTTTAAATGGAAAAGATAAAGTTTTTTTTTTAATACAGCACAATAAAAAAATATACCAATAATTAATCACAATATGTATGACAGACTCCCTGGATAGCCCTGGCCTCCTGTGGTAATTTTTGGACCTGACAACTAACCCAGTAACTCTGGTTGTTTCAGGACGCGTCCAGTAGTGAAGGTGGATGCTGTCATGTTGCTGCCTGAGAGCTTGAACCGGTCCATAGCCCAGTGCACTGAAAACGGTCTTCCTGCTGTATGTGTCAAAGTTAAAGTGTGCTTTAGTGTCGAAGGGAAAAAAATCCCAGGACTTATAGGTAAGAGCATAACCGTTTTGAAAACTGTACTTTTGACTTAAATTCCCTTCAAATCAACAGCATTTGTTCAATAAAATTCAAAACAGTGATTCAAGACCATTACGCAACTTCCTGCAGTGCTATCTGACTTTTTAGATACGATTTGAAGTGACCTGTGATATTTTGAGCTTCCCACACATGCTCTCAGAGTTCAAGGATGGACTTTGTTTGCGAGAGGTTGTGTGTTAGCTGGTCTTATCAGCATGTGCTGAAGGCAGTGGCAGTTCGCTGTGCTTCACATCTTTCCTAGCTCTTTATCTCAGCCCCACATCCCCTCTTTTGTTGTGGCGGTTGGAGGGCTCAGGGTGTGTGTAAAGGCCTGCCTTCAATGATAGATTGACGCTCTCTGTCCAAATAGAAAACAACAGAGCCGTGCTTGATGACAAATACTCATAATCTTGAAACTGATATGAAGCAGCGACGGCAGAAATGTGCCACCCAGAGATTTTGCTTTGGCGCTTATACAACAGTAGATTGATACAGTATATCTGTCCATTTACAGGACTGCTTCATGTGTTATTTAACAGTGCGATAATAAAGAGCGGGATGTCCCAAACAAGAGTAGAACTGTTTCGTTTCATTGTTAACAGTCACACAGGAACATCATAACGGCTTTGACTGTAGCTCATCCAATCTGAATTCATAATCAAAATTGTCTATTTTATATTATTAGAAGTACTGTTTTTACCCTGATGCCACGTTTTCATTTTTTTCCCTAATGAATAACCTTTTGATTAGCCTTCATTAAAGAGAAAATAATTAACTTTTAATTTGTATTTAAGTATTTAATTCACTTGCTCATCTAAAACGGGTGTTATTTATGACCAATTTTTGTTGCATTTGCATAGAGCCTTTCTGTCCGCTAAATCTGTATGACCTCAATGTTCAAATGTTTTTAGGCTTTCTTTTTTTTTTTGCATTTGATGCAATTAAAATATTTTCAGCATCTTACACATCCCCTGAAGTTCCTTCACCATAAGATGATAATGAGATTCTGAATTGTTCTGAAGATTTAACAGGTTGTCTTTGCCTAACTGTAACTTTGTCTCTGGATGCCATATTCCTCCTTTGCAGAGCTGAAGTACAACATAACAGCCGATGTTCACCACAAAGATGGCTTCCCTTCCCGATTTTATTTCATTGGAAATGCCACATCCAATGTTACATCGGGGAAAGTGAAGGCCAAGCATCAGCAGCTCACTTGTGCCACCCATCAGGCCTTCATGAAGGTGCGAGACTCTGTTTATGTTCTTTGCCTGTATTGGAGGATGTCACGTTATGACTTTAGTCTTAAACAAATTACTGTACATTTTATGACAAAGGCAGATTCATAATTTAGTTTATTTTAGAAGTTACCCCGACACTGTTTTTTGGATTTAGAAATGTTGTTGTTTGGTGTTTTATATATTTATTATATTTATATTTATAATATATTTATTATATATATATATATATTATTTATATATATATATATATATATATATATATATATATATATATATATATATATATATATATATATAAACTTTTCATGTTTCTGTTTTGCTTTAATTTATTTTTATTGTAGTTCTAGTCATTTTAGTACTTATTCTGAGTCTTTTTATCTAATATTTATATGTAATTCCAGCTATATTTTAGTTAACAAGGATGGTTTTTATGTTTGGTTGATAACACTTGCATATTGCATGTTCATACAGAATATATAAACATGAAGGATCTTATTAGATAAGGAGTTCTGAAGGTTAAAGTGATTCAAAACATGTGTTCGTTGTAGGACATATTTTCCTCAGTTGATTGTACATAGATTTAGATTTGCCTCTTTGATGTCTTTGATTTGTCACTTGCGTGAGGGTCAAAACTAATAGTTAATTTATACCATTTATTATGTTGGAGTTCTTTTACCGTTCATCGTTCGCTAGTGAGAAACATTAGTTAGATTAAGTACAGGAACGAAAATCCCTTAGGTACAGAAAACTCCTCCAGCATTTCAGTGTATGGATGAAATTCATGTAAAAAGCCAGATGGGTCTTGATGTTTTCTTAGATCGACCCCTGCTGTGTGTCCCAAACGTAAATCCTCTATGCAAAAGTGCTGATTCAGACCGAAGCGCGTGGACTTCGCCACCGTCACTCTGCTCTTCATGCTGGAGTTAATCAGCCTCTCTGAGAAACCCAGGTGGTGTGACTCTCTCTCTAGGTTTACAGCGTGGCTCCACGCAGGAGGCCGGAATGATAAAGAGGCTCTTACAGATAGTTTGTTGGAGTCGATAGCAGGTTGTCGCTGCTGGCGAACAGGAGGAAGAGCCAGGCAGGATGGTGCAGAAAGACACCTTAGACAGTTGATAAAGTGCAGATAGATGGCTCTGTGAGTATGAGTGAATGTTCCAGGTGTTTGGTGGGCCCCTCTGGACACCTCTCCCTCTGTCTCTTCCCGTAATCAAGGCCATCTGATCCAGCTCATGTTTTACACAGTAATTAATGGAGGCCTGTGTGTAGCTTCACTGTTATTAATGGCTGCTGATGGAGACGATGGCCATAAACAAGTGTGATTATCTGTCAGAGGTAAACCTAAACAAGGAGGCTGCTATATTCCAGGTATTTTTAGAGCTTAATTATTAAAGAGCAATAAGAGTAATGAACGGAACAACAACAGATGAGGTGGACGCTTTGTGCTGTGTTTTAGAAAGGTGACAGAGGAGCTTGTCGAGCCTTGTTATATTTTGTCATATTTACTATTTATTATTAGAACAGGAAGTTTGAGATGGGTGTATCCAATGGTGTGTTAGTTTTTAAAAATAGCTATAGTCTTGTTTATGTCAGTTGCTGCTTGCTAATATGCAGGGGGTATTGGTGAGAGCGACGTTGTTGACATTTTTTTGGAAAAAGTCTCTTATGCTAAGCAAGACTGCATTTATTTGATCACAAATACAGCAAAGACAGTAATATTGTGAAATATTATTTCAATTTAAAATAAATGTTCTCTATTTTCGTATATCTTAAACTATGATTTATTTCATGTGATGGCAAATTCACATAATCCTTCACAAATCATTTTGATATGCTGATTTACTCCTTAAGAAATCTTTATCTTATTTAAATTCTCATCCTAATTAATGTTGAAAAACACTGTGCTCTTTAATATTTTCTTGTGGAGTTTTTCAGGGCTCTTTGATGAATAGAAAGTTTAGTGCCTGTCTTAAAAGTGCTAGTGTGATTTGACATCTACTTTTACATTTAATGCATTTGGCAGGCACTTTTATCCACATTGTAGCTCCTGTAGCTATGGGCTTGACTCCTAGGCAGATAATGAACTGATCAAATGTATTCTGTGCCTTGAATGCAATCTAAGTTGAAGCTGCTTTTGATAAAAATGTCTGTCAAATGCATAAATGGAGATGCATTGTAAGTGAAGTTCCACCTTGAAAACGAGTCCAACCTCAGAATTGTGGTCTAGACAGCTTTACTTTAGTGTTTATTTATTATACAATCCATTACTCCCATTTCCGGTTTTAAATACTGCAGTGCAGGAATGAGTTGATATTATTTTCTTCAATACCTCTCCACCGAAAACAAAAGGAAGCCTAACTAAAGTGCTGTTGTTTTGATAGTGTGTCACTGAGAGTTGGAAATGTACCAGGGCTGAATTTCTGAAAAAGCAAGCAATGTTTTAGCTCTTGTTTTGAGCTGAATAAAGGTGTGAAGGAAACACCCAGTTGCTTCATGACCATGTAAAGCCATTCTCACCACCCATAGTGAACCACAGCAGTTTTCTCATAAAATCATTCTACAGGTTCCTTGAAATATCACCCGTCTGTCTGGGCTGTACCTATGAGATTAGACATGCCAGTAATACACTAGATGCGTGTGAGAACATTTGGATGACTGAGTTTAGCGGCCACATCCTGAGCAAAGTATGCAAGTTCACAGCTTTGACTTTGAGTTTAGCCTTTGCTGCAGAAATGAGTGTCTCTCTGAGGTTGTTGTTGTGGCTGGAGTCCAGCTCATTTACACTGGCCATGGAAGAGCTTTCCAAAACCCCGGTCACACATCTCCCCTGCAGCTACATACGGGCCCGAGAGACCCCACAGGACAACTCCCAACCACTGAGCCCCCAATTAGAGACGGCCATCACAGCTGACAGAGCAAACCTGCATGAATTATCTGCACTTAGGTTAGGAAAATGAAGATGATAGGAATAAAAAATATTGGGTCGGTAAGGTTTTTAGATGTTTTTAAACAAAGTCTCTTCTGTTCAACAAGGCTGCATTTGTTTGTTCAAAAATACAGTAAAAACAGTAATATCGTGAAATATTGTTATGATATAAAATATCTGTTTTCTATTTTGTTATATTTTAAAATGTAATTTATTCCTGTAATGCAATGCTGAATTTTCAGCATCATGGCTCCAGTCTTCTGTGCTACACGATCCTTCAGAAATAATATGCTGGTTAATTATTATCAATGTTTGAAACATTCGTGCTTCATATTTTTGTGGATACCATGACGTATTTTTGTCCTGATTTCGTTGAGTAGAAAGTTAAAAAGAACAGCATTTATTTTAAATAGAAATGTTTTATAATGTCAAGACGTTTTTTTTTACTGTATTACTGAATTAAACGTTTTAATTTCCTTCCAAAGATAAATAAATAAATTGTACTGATTGCAGATTTTATGACAGTACTAGTGCACAAGTAGAAACTAATCGAATCATGTGAAATTTGACCAAATGGCATATAGCAGGAATGATTCAGAAACCTGTTTGGAAACAATTATTAAAAATATAAATCAATTGTAATATTATAAATGTCTTTACTGTCACTTTTGAACAATTTAATTTAAGAGTATATCGGAGCACCTTGCATTGGTGGAGGTGACATTTGGATGGAAAAACTTGCTATTATTTATATATATATATATATATATATATATATATATATATATATATATATATATATATATATATATATATATATATATATATATATATATATATATATATATATATATATATATATATATATATATTTTTTTTTTTTTTTTTTTTTTATTTCTCACATGTGCAGAAAGACATCCGGGATATCTTCTCACCCATCCATTTTGAGGTGAAATATGAACTTGGAGAGCACCACGTGCTACAGAAGGACTCCGGGGACTTGCATTCGCTCAAACCCATTCTACAGCAGAAGGACGAACAAAGCAACGTTGTGAAAAACAATGTCTGTCTTTCTTTATTTCTCAATCTTTGCTTTGTTATTGTGGTTCATTTCTGTGGCCACTTTATTAACCTCATTGTAAGTCACAATGTGTCTTGATTTGAAATCTTTCTCTGTTTCTGTAGACCATCTTTGCCAGATATTGTTCCTGGGAAAACTGTTCGACCAACCTACAGGTTTCTGCTCATCTGGTTTTACCACAGTAAGTCATCAACGTGTTTTCTATGCAGACTGGGTGCATCTCTTGGAAATTGCAGAGAAATGTATGTGTTATTTAATATGATTTAAATAATACAAAAATTACAATTGTACATATATATATATATATATATATATATATAATCTTAGAAGTCATTTATGTACTAAATTTAATTTATGCTGATTTTCATAAAAAAAGAATTGCATTTAGAAAGAAATTAAATTTATAATGACATTTATAATGTCACAATACAAAACATCTAAACAATCCTAAAATAAGCTTAAAAATACTCCTAATAAAAAATATTTATTTTGATTGTGGGGTAAAATGAGGATATTTACTCAGCTGTATTAAATGTTGTACATTGTACACTGTTGTAAGCTTAAGCTTTAATACTTATAGTTTTCTTGAGCTGATTTTCTTTTCAAGTGCACGTGAACAGGTACAGACCTCTCTAAATATTCTAGTTGTGCTGGTTTTGTTCGTGACTAACAGGAGGGCTTTTGAGATTTTCTGCTCTCCTCATGGATACACCCATTAAACCAGCAAGCACAGCAGCCAAAGCTTTATATCGATGTATTTTATGCATCACATTTCTTGGACTCGCCCGATTGAGGCGAAAGCATGAGTGTGCACATTAGCATTTTGGATCATGTTTGCAGCCCTATGCAAACTAATTTATGGACCCCCACAACCCCCCCCCCCCCCTTCACCCATTGGTGATAATACATGATCTGATTATTTATAAGGGCTGTGTGTGTAAGTGTGTATGAGAGAAAGAGAGTGAGGGGGAGAGTGTCTTGTCACTCTCCCAGATGCACCTGGTGCCTTTAGATGAGAAACATCAGGCTTTAGCTACACAAATACATGCAGGAAAAACACTGGTTCATTTTCCTATTAAATTCTACAATAATGAGTCTTTCAAATATTCTAAAAATATTCTTATATATATATATATATATATATATATATATATATATATATATATATATATATATATATATATATATATATATATATATATATATATATATATATATATATATGCAAGGTTGGGGGTTCGATACCCCGGGAACACATGATAGGTAAAAATTAATAGCATGAATGCACTGTTAGTCGCTTTGGATAAAAGCGTCTGCTAAATGCATAAATTACATTTTAATTTAATATATTTATGTGTGTGTGTGTGTGTGTATGTGTGTGTATTTACAATTATCAGTTTAGTTAATTGATCAAAACAAATATTTTAAATGTTTATATTTGTATTTTTATTTTAATTTTTAAAATGGGATGAAATAAAGAGGAGTTGATTGCAAGGAACTGATTACAGTTGCAGTGGCATTGAATTTTTATATTAAAGTATTTAATTGTCTTGCACATCCGTTGGCATACAATTATTATTCAGTTATTCACTATTTTTTAATGACCAAACTTATTATGATTTTTTTTCTAACTGACATTGTTCTTCCTTCATTTGGCAGCTTTTAAAATGTGTAATATTTTTCAAATATTGAAAATGGTATTTCATACTCAACATTTTCTGTGGTTAAAATTATGCTTAAACCATTATAATAACTATCATTATTATTATTTGTATTTTTTTTTTCCGGAGTATTTTCTTCACTCTGATATAAGAATTATACAAACTAAACAATAGATTAAATATGGATTAAAAATGCTTCATTTATAAAATGAATTCATTTATGTTTTAAATAACTGTTTCCTTAACAGGTCCTATGGGAACATGCCATACTTTGCGCTGGGTAATGGAAAAAGCATCATGTTAAACACCACACTGGTCAACATTGGAGATGATGCTCTTCTACCCAAACTTCACCTGAGGTTTCCCAGTAACCTGCATTTCATCAAAGTGCTGGAGGTCATTTCATTTGGTTTGGTTTTCAGACAGCTTTTAGCTCTATTTATTTCCAATGCACTTCACTTCAGTCTTGCCTCTAATGTGCTTTAATATTTGTGATATTATTTCAGGAAGATAAATACATCAGCTGTGTAATCGCAGAGGAGAACAAAGTGGCCATTGGACTGGACTGCAATGTTGGGAATTTATACATCTCTCCTTTCTCAAAGGTAAATGTCTTTAGCAATGGTAGATAAATGAGTTTGCTTGTTGGAATATAAACATCTCTTTGCTTTCTTCCAGATCAATATCACCTTTTTATTGGATGTGATGCAGAACAGCAGTGCGGGGAACCTTAGCATTAACATCAATGTGACGAGGTGAGAGATCTCAGCACTAGATCTGAGGAATTCATTACAAACCATGGTTTACACAAATGCAAAGACATCTGAGCCAAAAGTAAACATTTGTGTAGAGCATCTCACTACTGCTTATGGTTGTAAATTGACATCAGCACGCAAAAGACAAACAAAGGCATTAAACAGCACACTGTGTGCTTTCAGTTTTAATGTTAGAAACAAGAAAAACTGGATCTAAAGATGGATGCCTACATAGCCTATGTAATGAGTTCCTATAATGAAATCTCAGGGTATATGAGGGTTGTACTCCGATAATTAAACTCATTAAACATTTTCCCACATATACAATGACCCCAAAAAGCATTTGGACACTTACACTTCACTTAACATGACATTTCATTAGATAGGGCACTATCAAACTAAGCGGCGTCTGCAAATAAAAGCTGCTAGAGCTTTCCTCAGAGCTAACTACACCCTTTTAAGAACCATTTTTAACTGTTAAAAATGCATAAAATGGCTAGTTAATTTTTGTCGCTGTTGTATGTTCCCTTCATAGTGAATGTGAACCAATCTAATGTGTGTTTTTCAGCGAGAACTTCGAGAACACAGATCTTCAGCACGACAATGTGGCTGTTCTCACGTTGCCCTTGAGATATGCAGTTGACCTCAATGTTCACGGGTAAGTTGTCTGTTTTGCTAATGAATGTGGATCCCGTAAATGTCTGAAGAATAACAGGCCTAATTACGGGATGCTTCTCTTCATCTCTCCTCTGCAGATTCGTCTCTCCGACTTCATTTCTGATTGGAAAAGAAGAGTCGATGCCGGTCGACTGCTATCCTGAGAAGTTCAATTATACGTTCAAGGTATTTTAGCTCTCGTCAGACAGACAACAATGTCATTAAGCACTAATGAATCATTTGACATGATTTGTTTCATTACAATGTCTATTAACTCGCAGGTGATGAATATGGGTCCTAGTAAATCTCTTGATACAGGAGTAAAGATTGGCTTGCCTCTGATGCTGGTACCATACAAATACCAGCTAATCAGGATCACCGATTTACAGGTGAGATTTACATATTTAACAAATATGCAATTAGAGTCTGTAAGATTGTTTTGGAATTAATTAAATTAATGCTTTTATTCAGTAAGGATGTATTAAAATGATCAGATGTGACATTAAGACATTTATTCACAGAAGAAACACAACTATTCCTAACGGGGTCCTATTACTTGGCTTGTAATATATGCTATACATAATCTATATGTACACATCTTTTTCTTTACTTAAACTTAATTTGCCTTTTGTCTTGCAGACAACTCTTGGGCATTGCTTCCAGAGGAACGATTCAGTACAGATTATTGATGACTGTGACATCCCAGAAGCTTCCTTTATTGAAGAAATTGTTTTCTTTTTCCCCCCAAAAACCAAGCGCATAATGGTAAAATAATAGTCATAGTATTGAGTTCTAGTGTGTTTAGTGTAAATGAGGGCTGTCAAAATGGCTAAAAAACTAAATTCAAATTTTTACTTAAATATGATCAAAATCCGAATTATATTCAAATTTAAAATGCATAATTTCAGTAAGCGTGTTTTGGCTTCTCTTCTGAGACCACAAGAGGGCACATCGAGCATAAACAAACTTCTTTGTGCAAGACACGATTGAAATAGTAATAGATCTCCCTGTAGAAAATGCACGAAATATGTGTTTTGTGTGAACGGCTTGGTTTCAGTTTAATCTAAATAAGATTTTCTCCACATTGATGCTCTTTTTTTCTGCAATATTTTTAAGGAATAATGCAGCAGCGCCACATCTAGTGGCGTCAACTAGATAGGCTAACAAAAACATTATAATGCAATGAAACTTACATTATTATCATTATCTTGTGCGCCGCTGATAAGACTGCCTCCTTAATGCACATCAAAAAATTTGAATGCAACGTTTTTGCATTTGAATGTGGATTTTTATTTATAATTTGACGGATATTCGAAATTCAAAACATTTTCGACAGCCCTAGTGTAAATGTTATGAGAAGGTCTCACGCTCTGTTGTTCTGCAGTTCTGTGCTCCTGAAGATAAGACCTGTAGGATGGTAGAGTGTCACTTCGGTGACTTGGAAGTTGGAAAGGAAGTTACCATCACTATGGAAGTGGAGCTCAACCCTAGGGTTCTCCAGATGAGTCCAGTGAGTATTTGTTAGAGATGAGAAGAATAATATGGCCCAATCAAACCATTGTTTGACAGATAGATAACCTGAATTTCATAACCAAAACAGATGACCTTATGCATGTATATTTCCTACAGGGCAGACACAATGTCATGACGATACGTGGCATGATTGACCTTATTTCACCAGTGAAGGATGCCGACACCATCCTACTAAAGGATGACGTTTCTGCTAGAGTAAGTAGTCTGAATCTCTAATACCAGAAATACTTGACGAGATGCTGCATTTACAGCTTTTTGTTACACTTGAATGTTTGAAATGTTTCAGGTCTCCTTGGAGGCTCTGTACAGCAATTATCCTGTGATGGCTGTGCAGATTTTTCTAATAGTATCCAGTCTGATCGTTGGACTGATGATTTTAGCAATGCTTGTCATTGCCCTCTGGAAGGTATGTATCATATGACACATTCTCAAGTGTGACTTAATGTCATACCCTAATGCAAGACTCTTAGGAAGACTCATAGGAATTGTTCATTCATTTCACTAAAGCTAGACCTGAAATATCTGAAGATATGTCTTTTTTTAGAGATACACCATCTCACAGATGGTTTAACTTCACAGATGGTTTAAGTAGCTAAGAAACTAGTCTGATTGGTTTCTGGTAAATGTGAACCAGTTCTAATCTAGCACGATTATATATGTTTGAGACATACTTTTGCTTATTGACTATTGTGCATTCTCTTGCTTTTATTAGTTTGGATTCTTTGAGCGGAAGTTGAAGGAGGAGCAGTTTGACCAGGACAGTTGGGACTATGTACCTAAGAAAGAGTCTGTGTCATAATAAGGGATTTACATCACAAAACCAATTAGATTGGAAGGGACAAACCATGAAGGACTACTGCTCTCTCGACATCAAGAGCTGGACTCATTATAACCTACAGCCATGAACCGTAATGGCTGAGAACATTCATCACAAAGCGATGAAGAGTACAAAGACTGACAAAAGAATCTGCATTTCCTGTCAGCAGGATGAAGCCAATGCACTTTAGAGAACGGAACATACTACATGAGCTCAATGAATGGCTCCGGGACTGTCAAGGGAGAAAAGGATTCAGAATGTACTGTCGCTACAGAACGTTACGGCTCTGTTCCAAAACCTAGTGAGCAACCTAAGTAGGCAGCATTTCTTTGGAGGCGTTTCTTAAAGGTAGGAAGCGTGGCCAAATTTTACGGCAGCATTACAATTTATAAGGTGCTATTTGAGTTCAGATTCTGCATTAACAGCTGCCTATTTAGGCTGTAGACAGCAAGGCAGCTCACTAGGTTTTGGAACGGAGCCTAAATGGTTCATCACAGGTTTGCCTATGATTTCTGAACATTGGCTGACGGCCTGCTGTAGAGAAGAAATTGCACTGCTGTAGCTTTTCTTACTAAGGTTATTCCTGTGTTTATCTGAATAGAGGCTTGCTCTTTTACGCCAGCAATTTAGTATACCCTCTACAGAGGTGACACAGGATTTTCTGGCACTTTCAGTCACCCTTTGCAAAGCAGCACATTGCTGCGATAAGGGTTTTCACACCTTTGCATCACTGCAGTATCGGATCTTCTTGCAGAAAAAAGGATGCATTCTCTCCCTCCTCCCAAACTCTCTCTGCTGAGTTCAATAGTTAGAAGTTTAACTGAGACGCCAGATGGAAAGAGTGAGTGTTTGCTGTGTGCTCTGGCTGGATGCCATGGAAACGGGGCAAAGGAGACTGCTGTTGTGTGTCTATACTGTGCTACAGAAGAGTGACAGGATTGGCATGTGTCTGGCTCCCAGCCATTGCTTAAGAGAGTGTGTGTGTGTGTGTGTGGGTGGGGCGGGGGGGTGTATTCATTTATAGGACATGAAATCCACAAATATATACAAAGTACCATGACCACTCACTCATATGCAGGTCCATAGCAAATCCGTGTGCGAAATCTTTCCGCCATAATCAAATGTTAGTCAAAAATGATATTCAATACAATATATATTTAATATTATAATTTCTATACTATAATTGAAAACATTTGAAAAAACAGCACAGAGTCAATAAAAAAAATAAAAAAGGAAAAATTAGAGAGAGGAAAAAAATCTATAAAATTAATAAAATTATGATTTTTTCAATTACATTTAATTTCCCAAACGCGATTATGTCAAAGGTGTCATCATAGGCAAAATGATTTTGGTGCTGTTATAAGAAACTAAAATGTACTGACATTTTATGAATACATATGTTTCTAAATATTCAAACAAACAAAATTATGAACTAAACTGAAGAAAAAAAATGATTTTTTTATTATAATGGTTGTTGTAGTTGTTAATAAAAAAAAAACATTTTATAATTAAAAATGTATATATATATATATATTTTTATATATTCCAGATTATAAAACATCTATATATATATTTTTTTTTTACAAATCTCTTTTTCCCCAAATAATTTTACATTTTTTTCCCCAAATATTTTTTCCTCTGGTTTTGCTTGGGCCTGGTCAAAAGAGTGTGCTAGTGTATGAATAAAAAAATGATTAAAGCTGAAAATGTGGGATATAATCTTTAGATTTGGGAAGCCACATCGGATGAGTTGCTTGTCAGTGCTTTTTATATAAAATATACAAAGAGAAAAAAAAATAAGTCTCTACTGTTCAGGAAATGGTGTACGAAAAATGCAATTATAATTTTTTTTTTATCATTATTTTTAATAAGTTAATGTTTTCATTTTATTTCATGTCTTTAGAAATAATTACTTTGAAAAAAAAATTACTTTGGTTTAAGTTTTTATGCACTGGAATGTACAACAGTACGTGTCATATGTTTTTGCTCTGTCTTAACATATAAATGTTAAAGCTTGGCTCTGGGCAGTTTGTTCTTTCAGTTTCTCGTACTGTAGCTCTACTATCTAGCACAATCTCACTTTAATGTGGTTGTGTGTGTTCAGATACAGCTGCATTTAACCGGCGCCTCCTCCGCCTCCTCCATGTCTGCTCCAAAAAGTGTGAGAAGCTGCGGGTGAACTCTGGAAAATAAACAGAGCTGTCAGGACATTTAAACATTACAAGGAATTATCTGATATACGCACACGTCCCTCCCTTTTCCCTTGAAGCTCAACACTGTTCTGTTTATTCTTCTGTCACTCTTTCTGCAGCTTTAAGAAGATGAATTGAGATTTTTTTTATCAAGTTCTGCTCAAATAATGTTTGCAGTGTCTTTAAACAACACGGCCTGTGCTTACACAGGTCATCTGAAGTTCAGCTCCTACAAGTATACAGTGGCTACCTTTACTACTGTTTTGCAAATAAATAGAGATGGGACTTATTCAGTGGTTTGAAATGGAAAATTCTGACTTGGGCTAGTTTTGTAATACTTTTAGGAAATTGAATATTTGTCTTTTATGATATTGCTGTATTTGCATCTTGCAAGAGACACTCAAGGTTATGTATCACAGTGATTTTACTATAGTTATGAGTCAGTTTCCGAGTCAGAAACACACAAAACACAGTCCTCTAATGCAGGGGTTTTCAAACTGTGGGTCGCGACCCACTCGTGGGTCACGGAATGGAACAAGGTGGGTCGCACAAAGTCACTTGGCTGCAGCTAATTTTGCGTTTCAATGACACACAGACACTAACACAGTTCAGTCTAGGGCTGCACGAATGTGACGAGTGGGGCGGGGCCTAGTGCCATGGGAACAGAGCTAGGCCGGTGGAGTGATTGGGAAATGAGCAACACTCACCGGTCTCAAGAACCACGGAGGAGATCGGAAAGATACAAAAGAGGAGCGATGACAGTGAAGGACGAGAGAGGACCAGGCCTGGGTTTTATTTTGTGTTTGTTTTTTATTTGTGCACGGCAGTCATCCGAGAGGGGCTGTCGCGCTGTTTTGTGTTTATTTGGTTATTAAAACTTTGTTTGATTGTCCGCCGGTTCCCACCTCTTTCCACGAAGGAGTCATCGAGGCGGTGGGCTGGAGTGAGTTCGCCCCCCCCCCCCCCCCCCGGGCAACTCACTCCAGCCCACCACATCGAGCACCCTCGGCGGCAGACTCCTTCGCCCTGCTCGATGGCACTGCGGATTCACCCCAGCGGCGAAGGATCTTCGGCAGCGCGCCCCTCCTTCCTCCCTGGCTTCGGCACCAGTGTAAAACATTAAAATCTTCACAATCACAGGAAGAAGGAGGCGGGAACTGGGAACCCACTCATCACAACGATATAGCCCACCAACATTAATAATGAACTGCAATATCCTTAGTGTGATTTTCAAATTGCAATTAAGTCCGTGTGCGTTGCGTGTTTTGAAGGTCTCAGAGCAATGTCATTAAAAGGTTCAATCGGTCTTTTTTTACCTATTTCACAATTATTTTAATCTCCAAACTGTTTTAGATAGTTCTGCTTTGCTTCTTATGCTTTTCTAAAAAAGTGTTGGATTGTGCTCCGTTCTCGCCGACACACACGGAAGGATCATGAATGCAACAAAACACAGCAGCGCAGATCACACTTCACTGGAGTGAGCCTGCTTCACGTTTTTATGGACACTACATATTTTAACGCCAGTAAACAAAAATTAAAACTTGTAAATTTGTAGTGAAATTTTCAGTTGTACTCTAAAATAAAATGGTTATTTTTCTTAAATACTTAATTTCTGTCATAAAAATTTTAAGTAAGATTAGGTTTAAAGTAATTTCACTCGTTGTTTTTTTTTTTTTTTTAATATTTTGGTGGGTCGTGAAATATATTACACTTGTCTAGGTGGGTCGTGGAATGGAAAAGTTTGGGAACCACTGCTCTAATGGATTGCTGCTGTACATTTGTGTCTGACTGAAATTTTACCTGATCAGGAGTTCAGATGAGATCTCCAAGAGATCTCCGTCAATGTTCCAGGGGTATGTTCCTTCAGAGGAGATGATGGGCACGGTTTTTGAATCGGACTCCTCATTCTCCTCTGAGGCATCATCAGCCCAACTTCCCTGAGAGCATGGCCGCAGCTTCACAGCCTTTACGGTGTGTGTCTCAATAAATGAGAATCCAAACTGCAGAGGGATAAAGAACATTCTCTCATTTAATGATTTTGGCAATTACCAAACCTCAATGGAAAAAATATATACATATCATGTATAAAATATATATTTGACTGTACTGCATTATTTGTATTTATTTGATTAATCTGCATGGTTTATTTTTCTTTAATTGGTTTTATTGGAGGCTGTAGTTTACTTTAGGTCCACAAGGAGGCAGTAATGAACAGCTGATCCTCATCGGCTCACCTCAGTCCTTTGTGTGTGTGTGTGTGTGTGTGTGTGTGTGTGTGTGTGTGTGTGTGTGTGTGTGTGAGTGTGAGAGAGAGAGAGAGAGAGAGAGAGAGAGAGAGAGAGAGAGAGAGAGAGAGAGACCGACCTGGAGTGAACCTGGATACAGAACCAGGCCAGGACTGGCCTTTCAGTCCATCACATCATATGCCCTTATATTTAGATAACCAGGTATGTCCATCAAATTCTTAATTAGATAAATGGTTTAGCAGTCATTATAATTTTTCAGTGCCTTCAGAGGTCTTATGTTAGTACCATTTACCTAATGTAAATGTGATGTATATTAACCCTAGTGTTTTGGTGGAATAATACTGGCTCTGACCCAAATCCTTACAGCAGTCATGATTGACCCAGACAATGTGTATCAACTACAGGAATGTTCCTGTTTAGGGTCTTAGTGGGTGATGTGTTCACATGCAAATTGATTTCACATTCCCCCCCTGAATGACAGGAAATTACATTTTGCTGTCATTCGGGAATGGAATGTGACCTGGACACATGCTGTACATTACATTTAATATAGTTTACATTAATATGATGCAGGGTAACAACTCCATATATGCAGTTATGCCCTAAAATTCAAGATATTTTCACAAAATGCCCCTGTATGAGTTTTTGTCTCATATTTATACAATTAGCGATATCACACCAGCAGACAGCGAGAACAATATCAGACGAGTTCTGATTTTGTCCTGAATATCATGAGTTTAAATTTGATTTTATTAGGGCTGGGTATCGATTCAGATGTTTCAGATCGATTCGATTTCGATTCACAAAGCTCTCAAATCGATTCGATTTCGATTCTCGATTCGATTTTCTATTAGAGCTGTAATCGGGCCTTAAAAGTTAAGCCCGCCAGGACCCGAGCCCGACAAGTACATTTTGATTGACAGCTATTTAAAAGCCCGAACCCATTTACAACCCAACATTATTCAAATGTACGAACGCACCCAGTTCTTTTGCCTTTTGTCAGGAATGAGTCATTTATACATGTTTTAACATAATTTATACATGACTAACGTAATAGGCCACTAGGAGGTTTGAACAAAGAAATAAAATAAGTCCTCTGTAACATCGTAATATCTCAGCACTCTATAAATACCCCTAGGTATAGGCTCATTTAGCATATAACGCACCAATAAAAACAAGTCTTTCTTAAAAAATTTAATTAAGATATATTCTAAATTAAGATGGGTATTTGGCAATAACGAAATTAATTAAAGATAAAGGCTCTGCCGGATTTGCTTCGCCATAGCAGCTAAGAATAATGCCAACATTAGCTCATAGCCTACTCTGTCTACATTATGCATTTAAGACTCAATTAATATTTAGTTATTATTTGAAAAACATTTACTCACCAAGATTAGGTAAGGCCTACGTGTTTTTGTGGAGGAAAATGATTGAAGTACAAGTACAAGTCTCGCGGGCCGCACGCACATTAGGCTACGTCACCATCATTGTGGAACATAAGAGAAGGTATTTTGTTGGTTACAAAGCTGTTTTGGTTATCAATTACATTCACTATATGAAAAAAAAATACTGAGATGTTTCTCAAATTATCCTCTTTTATGTTTATAGTTTATGTTATGCCGTTGTAGCCTTAATGTTTATGTGTATTAAATGTTATGTTGAATCAAATAAAATATTTATTTCTAAGGCTACAATTTGTAATGTCTACTTGATACGCTCATTTAAAACAAAAATAACTCTTAACTTTAACAGTAAAATATATTTTGTGATTAATTAATCAAAACATCATGTAATTAATTAGATTAAAAGTTTTAATCGAGTGACAACCCTAATATATATAATTACATTGTATATTGTAAATTGTAATTACTTTTAATTACAATTTTCCATTACCAGAATATATTAAGTTGAAAGTAAATGATGTTTTATATTTCAGTTTTTAAACTTTTTATCATTAATTCTCAATGGTGATACACATTAATTTAATATAATTAAATGTAATTCACGTTTAAATTGTAAAAAAAATACTACAAGGATTTCAAAATATTTAAAGTGTAAATAATATATACAATTTTTTCAAAGCGCTGAAATAAGAATGTTTGTTTTTATTTTTATTCTCTTGTTTGCAATTAGTTTTAAAAATAGATTTAATTTGAATACATTTCTAGAGACATTTCTTTTTTAAATTTCAATCATATTTAAATAAATGTGACTTTCTTCATGTACAGTAAATGAGCTGAACACACACAATACAAGCTCTTTTAAAATGGGCAATAAAAGCCCAATAGGACAGCACAGAAACCCACTTTGTGGCACAATGACATCTCACGCGAGAGTGAAGAGCAGTACCTCCACAGTACACAGATTATTTATAGAATGTGGGTTAACAAACAGCACTAGATTGGATTGCTTAAGAAAAAAGAAGAAACAGGCTCTGAAATGGGCTAATCTGTATTAGCCTGAAAAGTGTTTTGTGGGAAGCTGACAATCAGCGACTAATTTGACTTGACAGTATGCTAATTCTGTTTAAGCTGGGGAGGATGTTAACTCTGTTTGCGTGGGCTGGTTTTCCTGCGTGTCTGGCTGATGTGAGTTCAGTAAGTTCCCTCAGTAGGCAGGTGAGCTCACCTGGTTGTTTCTGCTGCTGTATCTCTTCAAGTGCTTGATGAACTCTGACCTGAAGGTGTTTCCAACAGCTATCAGTGCCATACTGCCATTGTCTAACCTGCGGTAGACAGAAAAGGTTATTTGTGTTTATTGTGTTATAGTGGTACATTTGTTAATAAAATCCTCTGTGCCTGCCGTGTATGGAGAGTCTGTGGTAAGCCAGTTCAACGTTATAATAAGCCCACACTCTTTTCATATGGAAATGAGAGTTGTTGATTTAATAAAACCAGTTTCTCTTCTGGTTTACCACAGGTCTATAAATAGATGTAGCTCCTACTTGTACTGTTCCATATCTACACGTCACAGGAAAATGTAAATGGGAGCTTCAAGACATAAACAGGTCCTGATAGAATCTATTATACTATAAATGTTGTTAATCCAATTGGTTTGACCAGTGTCGTCTTTAGCTATGAGGTAGACTCTGATATTTATATATATTTATTTTAAAATTTCTTTTTTATTAATTTTTTAATTGATTTCTGTATTATCTTTTTTGAGAGAGAGCAAAAAATTATATATATATATATATATATATAATTTTTTATACACGTAAAGTTGTAAAAGTTTATGAAAAATAAAAAAGTTGTGTAACTGTATTTGGATTTGATTTTTCAATTTTTCTTGTTTTCTGCATAAGCATCACAAAGTTTTGTCCGATTTCTGCTTAGAACAAGAAAAAAAAAATTGCAAATGAGGTCAGAATAATTCAAGATATATTTTCAGTAAGCTCGTCTTCATATTTTATGCAATGTCCTTCAAATATATGTATATTATTGAAAGGTTGTTTAGATTTTTGTACTGGAAAACAAATAATATCAAATAAAGAAGTTATTTTTTGCAGGGTGAACTCTGTGACCGCATGGACTCCGTCCCCCAATAAAGATGCTGCTTACGAGAAGCTGAGCTTAACTTGTGTCGCTCTGTAAAGACAGGAAGGAGAGACAGATGCTCAGTCCTTAAGTCTGCCCGGTCACTCCCTTTAATCAGAGTAATTATGTGCTGATTAGTCCACTCAGGTGGCTTTGACCTTACGAGTCTGATTCAACCACTGATTCCAATCTCCAGGATTATGTTGGCCTACTCTTGCCAGCTTCACCCACCAAACACCCATGACACGGACCAGAAAACAGTCAGGAAACTCAGTTAGCCTTGCGTGTTGCTGACACACTGACCCGGTCTCAAGGTTTTACAGTCTACTCTCACATCAGCTTACTTGCTTTTAAGCCGTACAGTCTGAAGGATTGAGGGCAGTGCTTAGTTTGTACATTAAAAGCCAAGATATAAATAAATATAGTAGCCAACATTTAAAATGGATCCAAACCTTTCATCAACGTTGTCCAAAAACCAAAACAATACCTGTTCTTGTATTAGGACAACTTTGCTTAACTTTTTTGATCCACTTCAAATGTTGACTACTCTACATAAACAGTGTTTTAAACGGAATCGACACGAAAAACTACATCGTTCCTACTCTATTGACATTTAACAAAGCTTCCGGGCAATTCACTGAACATAGTGGGACTGATCTGGTTTTGTTAAGTTGCAACGGTCGCTTGTAGTGTAGATTCAATAGAACAGATGCATTGATATACTGCTACATCACTGGTGGTGAGTTTCATGCTTTCAACATTGATAATTATTGGAAATGTTTATTGAGAATTAAAGGAGCATATTGGAATGATTTCTGGAGAATCATGTGACACTGAAGACTGGAGGAATATGCTGAAAATTCAGCTTTGCATCACTGGGATAAATTACACTGTAAAATATATTCAATTAGAGAATGTTTTAAATTGCAAAAGAAAAATACTTTACTGTAATTTAAATCAAATAAATGCAGGCTCTGTGAGTATAAGAAACTTGGAAGAATATTGTCATGATTACTGCAAAAAAGTTTTCCCCTGAAGGGATTGAGGTGGTGTGGAGGAAGTTCTGACCTGGTGGTTGGGGCCAGGCCCCTGGGGGCCATGGAGCACAGGCAGGGAATAGCCATGATGCTGATATTCAGGTACAGGCCTTGTCTGGTCTGCCAGGATCCATCTTCACCTATCAAAAAATGGAGAGAGAGTTTTTCATGTGTATATAATACTCTTATGTGCACTTGAATGTATTTAGTGTCAAAACTATCATAGAAATAGGAAAGAACGGCAGCTAGCATTGAAGCAGGGGTCCAGCATCCATCTGGATGATTTTTCTAAATGGTTAGTTATGATGACGCTTAATAAAAATAAATAAATAAATAAATAAATAAATAAATAAATAAATATATATATATATACAATAAAATATGATATAATGTAATATAATGCAATTATAAAGTCCTGTATAAATTATATTATTATTTAATTGCAAGGCATTATAATCCAGACCACTGCTGAACTAAGATGTAAAACATTTTTGTCACATGGTGCATGTTACTATTCTCAGCGCTGCTAGAGATGGACCATATAGAACCGATCACAGTCATTTGTGATAACAGGCTATTTTAATCATTCATTTTCAGATTTGTATTGTGTATAAATCTCTAGTATGCAAAGAAAAATAAAATAAAACTATTCTCAAATTTGAATGCAGCTCATTGGAGAATTCAGCTGGTAAACACCCCCTTTGTTTGTCATAGGAGGCACTTATTATCCAAGAGCATTTGCTGCCCAATGAAGCAGATATCTAGTGGTGCATTATCTTCAGACTATCTTCTAATTTAGCTGTACTCACAAATGTCCCCTCCATCTCCATTTCGCTCAGCTCTGTGTAAAAGAAGAGATGTTTTTAGTGCACAACTATTATCTGCATTTGGGTAATAATAGATTTGCATGGGCTCCTCACAGTGTGGGGCATCCTGCCTTATTAGCATTAGCTGGGTGACCTTCAGCATCTCCAGCATTTTGATTTCTTTCCAGTGGCCAATTAAGCAGGGGTGGTTTATTTAAAATAGCATTCAAATAATTATGCTCAAAATTGGATGGGGATGAGGGGCGAGAAAACCTTAAAAATGCACTTTAACACACTTTGTCTGATCCTCGGCTCCTCTGCTGGTTATAAAGGACAGCTCGCAGTCTTCAGGTCTTCACAGGCATCGTCGGTCAATCGGGGAGGGACACGAGGAGAGAGAACAAACACGTTAGATGGAGTGTTATGATAAGAAGAGGGTGATTTCTAAGAGATGCTGCCCATGTGTGCTGTGCCAGGCGTCTCTGACACTAATCCCAGATTTGATAGAGCACCAGCCAGTCCCTTGGAGCCCACCAGATGAGAGACAGCTACAGCTGACAACACAACTGAGAAAGAAAGAAAGAGTGCTTACTTGAGGTTTGCCAGTGTTTTAATGAGAGCGAACTCGCGGCGCTGGCTGGGTGGCATCCAGCGGTGTCTCTCTGCCAGTGCTAGTGTCCGCCCACCGAAACCAAACATGGCAGAGAAGCCGAACCTCAGCAGGCGACCCATAGAGCTAAAGCTGCACACGTCCACAGGCTGATGATGACCTAGAACAAGCCACGTAATGCAGTCAGTATGCTGAGGTACCAAGGCACTGCCCTAAAAAAAGTACAAACCACTAGGAACAATGAACACTAGAGCCACAGGAGGGCTAAACACAAACCCATTACAAATGAAGATTATAGTTCTGTTACATATGACCAAATTCGAAAGCAGTATGGCATCTCATAAAGCATTTCGATGAAAAAATAATGGTAAGAGATTGGGTGTTAATTTGAAATACATTGGATTCCATACCAAAAAGTTTAAAAATCAAATCAAATTGACCATTCTACCCAAAATTTGACAGTTTTACTGATACATTTTTTTGTTAACTTTGATGAAAAAAGAACAGCATTTATTTGAATTTTTTTTTTTTACTGTCACTTTTAATTAATTTATTGTGTCCTTGCTGAACAGAACTATTATTTCTTTCTTTCTTTCAAAAAAAAAAAAAAAGTCAAATCTTTGACCAAACTTTTGAACGGTAGTGTACAGTAAGTATATGCATGTATTTATGCACATATATGTATATGTACATATTTAAGTAGAAGTAAATGTGCATCCTATAATCAGCAAATTTAATTCTAGTCCATTAGGAACAATAGAGTCATCTATCAAGTGTCAATGTGACATCTCTTGAGTTAATTCATTGCATATGTTGAAATGTGAACAGGAATGACTGGATCTGGTGGCCCATTGGTTGAGTCCAGTCCCTGTCGCCCGGCACATTCCTGACCTCCTTCTGTCTCCCCATGCATACGCTCTCCCCGCTCATGAATTATTCATCCAATACTTCCAAATCCCGCCAGTTGGCCTTATTCACATGCGTAAATATTGCTTAATTAGAAATGTACAAGCCCTATATTGGCCATCCTAAATGGGCATTACGCTCTCATTCGTGTCAGGTGTCTTATGTGCTGTTGATGTTTCTCTTGTGCCTCGCAGCGACAAAAGCCATTTTGTGTAGTACAGAAAGGGGAAAATTCAGTTCACTTAACATAAGATGCCTAATGCCTGCAAGTCAGAATGTTTTCCAAGGAAAAGCTGTCTTTTGTTGAGCGAGAGCCTACACTTAGCTCAGCGGTTTGTACCAAGAGCCACAATGTTTTGATGGAGCAATTAATCACGACGGTACGAGGATGTCTCTCAACGTTCCTGCTGAGATGGCGAGCGTACCGCGGTGCTCAGAGAAGGTGCCAATCTCAGCGAACAAAAGAAATTCAGCACTCCTTAAAACTCACACCTCCCTTTAGTCAAAAGCTATGAGTTACAATACCATATGGCTCAATTCTTAGGACTTAATGATGAGACGCATTCTCGCACACGTGGAGGTCAGACTGTGGTTAATCATCCAAGTCTGTAGCCAAGCAAGTACAAAAATGGGCCGCTAAATTTTAGGCAGCACCAGTTCTGAGGGTTTGTCATCCCATTTTGTCACACAATCCAGTTTTGTCCCTTTAAAGGATTTAATCAAACCTGCATGATTTTTTTTTTCTTTTTTGTCAGTTTTTGTCCATACAATCCAAAAAACAACATAGAACTCCATAAACGAAGACATTTTTTTAATATACACAGAAATATTTCCAATATATTTGTGTTGCACAGAAGCAAATATTTGGAACAAGATGAGGATAAATTACGACAGAATATTATCTTTTTTGGGTTAACTGTCTTGGGTTAACTTGGATATCTTATAAGTCTTAGAATATAGTGCATGAGTCATATTTATTGTCAATGTATTAAAAATGACTATGGAAATTCTCTCAAATCTCCTTTTGTCTTTTACAGATGTAAATATGCATATATCATTCTGGAATGACATAAGGGTGAGTAAATAATTACAGAATTTTCAGAATTTGTGTCTTCACACAAAGCTATGATATGACTTCAAATGACTTCGAATATATTGTGCATGTGTCATGTGGACCACTTTTTTGGTGCTTTTAACATTGTTTTTGTACATTTTGAACCCTGATTATCATTTTATGGAAAAGACCTGTGAAAATTCACTGACAATTCTTCTTTTGTCTTCTACAGAAGAAAATAACTGCATACATCATTCTGTAATGATATGAGAGAGAGTAAATGACAGGGTTTTCATATTTGGGTGAACTATCATCCTGTTCTTCACCCAAAGCTTTAGATGAGTCATTTGGACTAATTTTATGTTGCTTGCTTTTTATGCTGTTTTTGTACATTTTGAAGTTTGATTGTCATTGTATGGAAAATAACAATATTAAGGTTCCCTAAAATGCTCTTTTTGTCTTCTCCAGAAGTGTTTTTGAACAACGTGAGCATGAGTAAATAATGAAAGGATTTTCATTTTTGGGTGAACCATCCCTTTAACGCAACAAGGAACTTCATATGAAGCCTGTGATTGGAAAACAAAATATCACCAGATAATCATTTCTCAATAATCCACAAAGAAAAAAACGATACAGTGACAACAACAAACAAAAAAATAAAAAAAAATCATTAACTCACACATACAACTGATTCTGTAGTGCAATTCTGATTGTGTTCATCCCAGTTGTAATTCATCTGTAAAGCAAAGATTTTGCCAGTACGTGTTCTTTTTCTTTTTCAGTTTTTTTTTTGGAGGATGCGAGCTTAGCTTGTGCATGTAATCCCCTGACACAAGCCAAATCCGCTTGTCTGTTAAGCTAAGCCCAGGAGAGCTTGCACAGTCGACACAATGGCCCAGACATATTGGTGCTAACTTCAGAAACGCCTCGCAGAAAGACAGACAGACAGGAACACGCAGCACTAAAGCCAAAGCGAACACTGCCAGCCAGAAGTAACACTTCCAACACCGGCCCACAGCAACGTCAAAAAAACTCAGTGTTTGTGGCGAGACCGTATGGGTGATTGACGACAGACGTATCTCCACCTCTCCCGGGACGTCTATCGTTCCATGGGACCTGTTAACCGTGATCTCCAAAGCTAGAGAGGCAGAGCCCGTCCGGGGGGTTTGTCTTCTCTCGGCCCCCATAATAACAGTCTGTGCACTCTAATTAAACAACAGATTACAGAGAGCCACCGCATGCGCCGCCATTATGATACACCAAAAAGAGGGAGAGAGACTTCCAGTGGGTGAAAATTAAACCGTTGCCCCTTCACACATAACTCAGTGGAATTGAAAAGTAAATACGAATCCCATTTACGTATTATTATGATGTATATGTGTGCTCCATTAAGTCCCATGGTTCCTCGAGGCCTTACTGAGAATGACTAGAAGCTCATGCATGAAGGAAAGAAAGAAACTCCAAATTAAAAAAACATACCCATGATGATGTGGAATGCTGCAGTCACAGCGCGTCTTATTCCATGCACGGAGCAGGCCACCACATCAGTAGAACCTATAGAGCGATGATAAACACATTTTAACACAGTTTAATAGTTTATAGTGATTAAGCCCCAAAACATACTAAAAGAACCAAAAACATAGTTCATATGACAGTATTACAGTACTTAAAGTGATAGTACCAAAAACAAAAACTGTCAAGAAATAGTGTTAAAGATATCGTGTTTATATTTTTAATAATTACATTATACATTTTATTAAGAGCAAGTGAATAATGGCATATATACTTTGGTCTGCTTGTTCTACAGAGCTATGTTTTAGAAGACTTGGAATATAGCACAAGTCTTATATTTGGAGTTTGAGTCGTGGTAAGAAAATAAGTTGAGTTAAGATTAATCAGTATTTCTCTTGTGTGCCACAGACATAGCACTCAGATTTGGATTTGCTTTTAGGGTAAACTGTTCCTTTAAATGGACTTGTGCATTTCATAAACAAGCAAGCTTTCTGTTTGAATAAATTCTGTTCTCCGCACAGGTGATTTTATGATAAAGCTTTTTCTCGTTAGACACACACTGATGCTGATGCTATGAGACCGTCTGAATGCTGTGGCATATGGTCCCATGATGTTTGCTATAGTGTGTATCCCTGCACAGACACTGTTTACTCTCAGTGAGTGATGAGATTCCATTAAGAATGGCTACAGAAACGTGAAAAAATGTAGCTTTGCTTTATTATAGTAGACTCTCTCCTCTGCATATCAATGTTCTCCAGCACCTGCTACAGGGGACAGAATGGGAACCTGTCCATTCAATTTCTGTTCGACCAATCACGGCTCACTTAAAGTCCTCAACAATCTATGGCCTTTATACTCTCTAACTGCAGTTTTCTTTGTTTAGCATGTTTTTTTTCAGAGCATAACAGTATTAAAAGATGAATTTTAGCCGATATTTTAAATTATTTCTATTAAATTGATACACTATGCACTAAAACCAAGTGCATGCCTATGAGTCTGTAGTGATGCTGTTGTGACATACTGTACTGCAAAAACTTGTCCTTCACTTGTCCACAAACATCATAGCACAAGAAGTTATGGGCAATATTATTATATTATATTATATTATATTATATTATATTATATTATATTATATTATATTATATTATATTATATTATATTATTAGTCAAATATGAAATTTGTAAGTAAACATATTCGTAAAAATTTAATTTATGCTGCCTTTAATTTTAAAAACTTGTCGACCAATGGTTGTAAACCCCCACCAAAACTCAAAAGTCAGAAAATGTTCTATTATATTATATTATATTATATTATATTATATTATATTATATTATATTATATTATATTATATTATATTATGATCCTAAAAATGCAACTATTTTTGAATATATTTTCCCTTTTGAATTTAGTATATAAAAATGTCATGTATGCTGCTTTTGTGTCCAAACAGTCGATAATTGTAATACAGTTTATGTTAAAATGAAAATATTTTATCCATTATAATCATAATATTGTACACAAAACTTGATTTGTCAATTTTACAATGTTGTTTCAACAAATGCTATAGAAAATGCACTATATTCCAAGTCTTCTGAATGTGATATGAAACTTTTTGTGCAATTATCATTGAAAAACATCCAAATTTGGTCTGTTTGTCACACAGAGTTATCATATGGCTTCATAAGGCTTGGAATATAGCACATTTTAATCGTCTATTTAATATAATAATCTGTTCTCTGGACAGGTGATTTTTAGATAAAGCTTTCTCATTAGACAAATGCTGATGCTACGAGATCATTTGAATACTGTGCAACATATTTGTTTTTAAGGTTAAACGGGAGATAAAGGCATTACGGTCTTAATATTCACCCTGTAGGAATATCAGGAAAGTTTGCAATATTATTGTGAATGTCCTGTGATTTGGGACACACTAAATCTCGTCTGGCACACTGTTTAGATTGTATGTGAGTTGGGACGCAGTATTGATTTAAAAACAGCAGCAGCTTCACCCATCTAATGAGTGAGGTAAAGTTAATCATTACAGGATGAGGACTTTGTTAAAGGGCATTAATTTAAGTTAATATCGCCTTGTGCCAATTAAGGCAGTTTACCTTGCTGGCAGCTTGCGAAGGGAGAACAGGTGTGTGTATTTGTACTGATTACTACCAGAGACAAACAGCAGAGAGAGGCTTGTCCTTGTCGGGTGAGTAGGCATTTCCTTTCATGCAGTTATCTGGCCAGTGTGTTTGCTCAGATCAACAGGGTATGAAAGCAAATGTCTGTAAATGAGAACAGGACGGAGGTGTTGGATGAAACCGTTCCCTCCCTTTCTGCAGATAGAGACGGCCAGGCCTACAGTGCTGGACACACACTCACTCACACTCCAACTGAATTTGGCTGCAAGTACATGTGCCTCTTCCCACCTACCAGGTCACTGGTAATGTAGCCCTCCCTCACAAACACATCCATGATGCTTCCGGGCCTCTCTGGGAGTTTCCATATGTTGTGATGATTTCAACACAAAAGCCCAGCTCTGAGACTCGGTAAAGATCACAGCTTCTGACGGACTGACTTCCAAAACCGTGAACTGCTGTGCTGTCTACTAGCTACTAGGGATGGACATTTTTAGTCATTTTGTTTACATGAGTACTCAGTAGGTGAGTACATCCTGTATGCGTCAGACATGGCATTGTTTCACAAGTCACTTTTTTGGAAGCATTTTGTATATTTATTATTATATGTCCCATTAAAACATAAGGCAAGACTTGCTGCCAAACTCAATAAAACTGAGTATCTCTGAGCTTTCTGCAGAATAGATATTTGCCCCATATTAAATTAATAAACTATTGGAGCATTTTTATCAATGTTAATTATTAATGTTTTTGAGTTAAGTGGTAATTGATAATGGGCACAGTAGTTAAGTGATAAGATTTATTGTATTGTGATAATGAGGATTTTAGTCTTTTGGGGATTTTTTTTTTTAATACAATAATAATAATAAGTTTCTCCCCAAATAGTTATTTAAATGTTATGTAGATGATATTGTAGTTTTATTGTACTGAATTTAATTAATACTAATTCTAGCTTTAAAAAAAAAAGTTTGGCAAAATGTCATTATGCAAATTGCTTTGAAAAATGGGATAACAAAGACACTGATTGCAATTTTTTAATTAAATATAATTTGCAGTAATTTTTAATCATTCACATTTCACTGTAAATATTTTTCTGTACTCTGTAAAAAATTCCCACCTGCTTAAACTTAAGTTCAGTTGCTGCCACAAATTTATAATCACAATAGCTATACAAGTAATTTAGACTTGTATTAAAATGACTTAAAATTTTGCTGAATCTTGTATAATTATTATTATTATTTAACTATTAAAGGTGAATTTATTTAAAATATAATAACATATGTTACCATGAAGTGTTGATCACAAAATCTTTTACAGTGTTATCTTTAGATTATAATATATCCTATCTTAGAATTTTTTTAATTATGGGGCTAGCCTTCTCAGCGTGAAGATGCTTCAGAATTTGGCCTGATGCACATAGTTTCTTTTTTCGTTTTGAAACAGCCTTCACATCAGGAGCATGCATATTACATCTTAAAATACTGCCTACGTAGGCAACTCACTAGGTTTTGGAACAGAGCTGATATCACTCCCCTTTGTAAATGTCAAGCTGTGGCTTTAGCAAAGCGAGTTCTGCAGGAATAAATTCCGGTGCAAGCAATAGTCATGTGAGAATCTGTAATATAAGGAGCGAATGGTCTACAGCCAATTAAAATAAATATAATGAATGTGGTTACTTAACAGTCTCAGTGAGTGTGATATTAAAAACTCATTATCTGAATGCTAAAATTACCATTTCTAACAAAGATCTGGTAAAGCCCACTTGAGGTTCACCCAAGTGTTGTCCTACCACATCGTATGTATTGCATGTAAGACAATGTTTTTCGGTGTTTGACATTGATCGTTTTGTTCTTTTGTTTTTGGGTGGTGTCTGTAGTGCTGCTGCCGTGCAGTAACACTATATTTCAAGCGTGCATCTGTCTCTCCCACAAGGCTCAGAGCAACAGCCTGTGCCAACATCATCGGGAGTTCCATATATTACCAATCTCCATTCCAGAACCCAGTGACGAATGGTAGTAGTGCCCAGATATTAGAGTAGGGGGGCGAATAGGAAGGAAGGGGGCTTTGAAAAAGAGAGATGTGGGGGAGTAATGGAGAGAGAGAAAAAAAATTGTCCTTGGAAGTGCGAGCACTTCTGCAGAACAATTAACTTAATTAAGCAGACAGCATGAATATTCATAAGGCAGTTAATGTCTCCCTCATCCAGGCAGATGAATGTGATGCAATGACTCGCTAGTCAAGCATGTCTAAGTGTCTCGTGGAAACGGCACCAACATTTTGGTTCTTTGCCTGGAATATCAAAGAAATTAACAGTCCCCCTGAAACCCTTAAAAGCAGGCAAATTAATTAGATGCCTGCAATTTATATGCTATATGTACCAAGGAGGAGTATATACTATAGTGCAGTGGGAAAGCCTTTAATTGGGCAGGGCGCTGCATTTTTGCATGTTTATCCTGCATTGTGAAAAGAAGGTATTTGAAACGCTCATTGTAATTAGTCTTTCGAAAAAGAAAAACTTGAATGTTTGTTCAACTTCACTGTGTTATGAATACTGACAAAAAGCATAAAAATGACAAATTAAAGTGTTAAAGAAGCTAGTCTGTTTTCCAGCTAAGATAATTAGACATCAACTTGGCTTGGCATTTCTTGTATATTTTATTGATGTGCACATTGTAACTACTGGCGGTAGTTGATTCGGGTTCTTTATTGGCATAGATCCTTCCATGAGTAACCTTTAACCTCAGTTGAACCTTTCCATTGCACAAAAGTTTTACATTGTTAAAGTTTCTTCATTGACATCAATGGTTCCATTAGGAACCTTTAACCTCTACTGAACCTTTCCATTGTACAAAAGTTTTGTTACCTTTTTAAAAGTTCTTCATTGGCATCAATGGTTCTAATTAGAACCTTTAACATTCATTGAACGTTTCGATTACACTAAAGGTTCTTCATTGGAATTGATGATTCCATGTACAACCTTTAACATCCATGGAACATTTTCATTATACAAAAGGATCTTTATAGTGGAAAAAGTGTTCTTCACACACAAAAAAAAAAAAATCATCGAAAGGTTCTTTGAAGAACCCAAATTGTTGTTCTTCTGGGAAAAAATTGTCTTTAAGATTGTAGATTATTAACATTTTGTTCACACCACATCCTCTTTTAGGATCTGATTCTGATTACTGAATAAGTCCAATAATGGTCCTTCTATGGCAATGCTATGAAAGCCCCCTTTTGGAAACCTTTATTTTTAAAGGTACCGTTTTACATGCTTTTTTTGAAGCTTTGATTGTGTTTACAGTGTGCAGTATAACGTGTTCATGTTTTGCGTGTAAAAAAACAGTATTTTTCACACAATTCGCCTATCTGTATACCGCTGTTTTCACTGTCATAAAAACAGGCTGATGACTTCCTTGTTCTATGAAGCCCCTCCTTCAGAAATACGTAACGAGTTCTGATTGTGCCAGCGGTTCCTGTGTTGTGATTCGACACCAGCTGAGTGCACGCGGCCCTCATGGAAAAGCGATTGGGCTAGTTTTGGACTAGTTTTGAGAAGCATGTGGGCAGGATTTGTTCTGAAAACTGCTGGAGATGTACTTATAATCACAGGAGCATTTTTACTGACGAGATGCGCGTGAAAATCACATTTGATTTTTTTTTTTTGCACAGCCCTAACATCTAGTTAACAAAGCTAAACAGCGTTGCCCTTTGTGTAATAAGTTACAGAAACTGTTAAAAGCACCAACCTAAATAATAAAATACACTTAATGATTGTAGTCAATAAACAACGCCTTCTCCAGACAAAGAGGGAACTGCTCCATCTTTCAAGAATAATCTTTGTGGGAATCCGGCATTAAATTGATTGAGATTGAGGAAGCTGTCCTCAGCAAAATGTTTTACATAGTTTTACATGTGGATTATAATTTTCGGGAACCGAGTTAAACATAAATTGTAACCATTAATCTCCAAGTACAGCGTCCCTGGGAAGCCCAAACAAAGGTGATTGGACTCCGAGATGAAAATAACAGCGTTTCGACGACATGGCGACAAACACAAACGCAGCTCTTCCTCTTCTCCGTCAGAGTGCACCAAGACCACGCCCCCTTTTTTGTGTATTCATGTGGGCGGAGGTTAGTCAAAAAACTGTTTTAGTGACGTCATTACTGCAGGAACTAGAGGGATGTAGTCCAAACGGGTCGATCGATGTAGGCGAATTCTGTTAAATAAAATATCTCGCTTGGCATTGAACTTTGAGCTTTATGATTTTACAGATATTATTTATACTCTAACAACAACATTACACACTAACTAAAGTTTAAAACATGTGATCACGAAGAACGGGAACTTTAAGAGATTACATGGGTGTTTTTGCAAAGCTGTAACAAAGAGAGTCAATTTGACTCCATTTCCTCTATCCCTGAGGATTGACCTGGGACTGATGTCACACCAAACGACACATCCAAACCTGCCCAGGAAAACGGCAGAAGCAGGGGGTCGTTTTTTCCCCTCTGCATTTGTGACAGGAAACTGTTTACAAATACTCCTGTGGGATTCGGCACTAATGAAGAGAAAGCGTGACCCTGATACGGTCAGTCTGCAGCGGGTGTGGAGTTGGAGGGCTTCCATTGCTCCTAACAACAGCACTCCATTTTGCTGTGCCTGAAATGACAACTGAAGGTCAATCTCTTGGCCGAAAAAGTAGAGGCCGCTACCGAACCCATCTACCCTGCTCTCCCCTCCTCTTCCCAGCCCAGTTTGGCAGCTCTTTGTGGTTGGTTTGTGCCACACTCCCGCAAAAAAGAGAAAATATCTGAGCTTAGTCAGTCCTGTGTGAGTGTGTACAATAGTCAGGGCTCTGGGTTGCTGATCCAAGGCCAGTGGAGTCTGTTTCAAAGGCAGCAAAGGAGAGTCAAATGGAGGATGCTCCATTTCAGACACTCTTGAAGGCAATTATCTCAGTGTGCGAGTGGGCCATTCGGAGGCCTGACTGTGATTAAATCAATTTGATAATGATACACTCACTTGCTGCTGTTATGAGCTGCCTGTTTGTTTTCGCTAGAGGAGTTTCAGAACACAATCAAACTAAATCATTCTGACAGCACAGAAACTAGAGACCGAAATTACTACAGGGTTCGATTTTTAATTGGCAGCACGCCTCTGATTGTTTTAGTGCTGGAATGAAGCATAAAAAGTCCCATGGTTTACCCACAACGCTGATGTTATAAATTATCATGTTTTACCCCTATTTTGACATGCTGTGATTTATCAATTATAGGTTTTATTTGTTTCTTCATTTAAATACCTCATAAAGGTATTTAAGTACCTCAAAATTGTTTGTGGTTTTTAGTTTTTGTCTTTTTTGAGAATGTAAACGTATGCTTTTGTTCTCATTAATATTTTGGTTTTGTAATAAAATAAATTTGAAAGATTATGCAAGTGAAATTGCCATTTACTTCCATACTCTAATGTACTTCTGAAACATGATATTCAACAGGAATAACCATTGGGAATTTGTGTTTCTAGTTACATACTAGAATGGAGCCAGGTGGTTTAAGGGGGAGGGGTTAAAGGTTTGGTTTTGTGACATCATCTGGAAAAAGCCAGAGATATGTTGATATAAATATGCAAAACTAAAAAATGTAATTCTTACTTTCAGAATAACATGTACTCTGTATAACGTGTCTAATGCATATGATGAATTATGCACAGTAAGATCAGAAACGTGTGTAATAAAAGCAAATTGGGTCAATTTTGAATTTGTGTTGACTCAGCTAGGACACTGAGCTGATTCTCATGCGCTCTTTTGAAAAGAGCTGGACATTTTGGGCTGTAGTGGGGACAGCTGCAGGAGAAAGAGATACACCACCCCTGATCCTCACCTGCTGGTATTATGCCGAGAGGAAGTGCTGCTTGGACAGGCGTGAAGATGGAATCTGTGTCCCTCCCAGCGTCCATCTGGGCCCGGAGAAGCAACCCGTGGGCCACCTCAGCTACAGAGCCATCTCCCCCAACACATACCACACTAGAGAGAAAGCAAACGGATGGGCAGTGAGTCACGTGACCCAAACTCATGGCCAAGGGCTGGCTAACACACATGTAACAATTAGGCTGTTGTTCACTCATATGTGAATAAATGTAAGTCCATATGGACGAGTATTTGATTGAATATACAGATAACACATGGCACAGTTATTCCTTAAATATGATTAAAAATTCCTAGCAAGTCTTTATTAGAGGAATCCATTTCAATTAATGGAAACCATAATTCCCATTACGGCGTATTGAACAATAGATTAAACTGTGGAAAGCGTGTATTCTAATTGGGAAATGTCCTTTTTTTCAAGAATAGCAGAAAATCTGTCAGATCTCAGCAGCAAAATAAATCATTAAAAACGGCTGAGCCCACTAATCTGCTTTAAGCACATTACTAATAAATGAACACAGCCTAGTAAAGCTGATTACATTTAATTCAAAAATGCCCTTTAGCAATACTGTACAATCTCACAAATAGATTTGTTTAGGAGACAGGGCCAGCACTAATAAGCAAGTAGTCATGCCACTCACAAAATGAGTTCTGTGACCTTGCAGTCGCAGGTGTTTGGGATAAATCTGATTGCAATGTTTTGATCCGCCATATATGTTAAGCCTCGAAGGACGCTGCGAATCTACCAAATCGGGATAGTAAATATTAAGCGATACATCAAAGCTCACCTATTCACCTTTGGGTTATTTTATGGAGGAGTGGAAGGGACTAACTGTGATCCTTTTGGCAGGTGTCAGAGACTGTGCCTTATCTTCATCTGTAGAGGTTAAAGCTTCAATCTAGAGGCCTCACCAAACACACGGCGTGCAGAGACAATGTAGAGCTTTATGGGAATGATGGATGGGGTCCAGATGAACATGTCCCATTCCACATTAACCAAAGTTCACTGTTGAAGTTAACATGTTGCATGTAGGAGGAAGTCAACTGATTAAGAATATTAATCGGATCAATTACATGATTTTGCAGTGGTACAAAGGCAAATCAGGGTACTTTCTTTACTCTCTAATGGTACATATTAGTAACTTTTGAAAGTGTACTGCCCCAGTTTTGTACTTTTTATTTTTAATTGTTTTGTTTGTTTTTGTCTGAGAGCCCATTATAGCTTATATTAGGCAAGCAAAACTGAATTTTCAATATAAAAATGCCTGAAAGTTCCATTTTGAAGGAAAGAGAATATTGGGGAGCTGAAGGTTCGGAAAACTAAATCAAAAGTAATGTAATATACTGATTACATAAAAGTAACGTTCCTCAATGCTGCATGTCTGTGTAATATTGTGGCACTTATCTCACTTCCCATCTATCAGCAGTCAATGTGACGGCATTAAAATTTGCACAAATAAGGTCTTTCCATTCATGGTGCTGATAATTACCATAAATGTGTGAGGGGAATAATTGCATCTATCGCTGATGTGCCATCACTTTAACGTCTATTGTGTGTGGCACGTGAGACACAACTGAAATAGCAGCACTCCATTTAAACTGGTGGAAGCATCAGTTGCTGAAGTAATTAATGAGTGATGATCTATTAATGAAAAAACGTGTGATTAGTATTACCTTTGCAGAATTAGTTCTTCAGAGGTTAATTAATCGAGTTCAGAGGAATGAGGACAGGGGACTGAGTTTAGAGCGCTGTAACACATTTCTTAGACCGGGAAAAATGGGATGTGGGGAAATATTCAAGTTCCTTCTTTCTTTTTGCTTTTGCTGAGGTGTTGAAGATGGTGTGTTTTAATGTTTCTAATAATTGTTCTTGCCAAGCTGTTATGTAAAATCTGGACTAGTATTATCACCTTGATAAAGCCTATTGAAATATATATGCAGCCTATGTATTGTATATGTACAATAATTTACTTTTCAAAATATCTTCCACAGTAGTATGACAGTCATACAGATTTGGAATAACATGAGAGTGACTAAATGATGGCAATTTGTATTTTTTCAAGCAAACTATCCTAGTGAAGACCTCTCCGTGTAGCACTATCGTGTGACTGAAATGTGCCCCATGTTGCTGTAACAATTGTATTGACACAAATTCCCTTCTTGAAGATTATCCTGTTTAGCAAACAACAGAAAGAGTGATCTTTTTTTCTCTCTCTCTTTTTTCCCCATCGGGTTAAGTAGCTTAGATATCCTCAGTGATTTGTCATGCTGACAGAAAATTAAATTTCAACAAAAATCATCGGAGCATCATTTCTATAATCCTCGATAAAGAATAAGCTTTGTGAAATTGGAATACACAGACAGATCATGACTGATGTCGAAATTCCAGGCATTATCCTCAGCGTTAAGCTTTACAGGAACAAGAGAAATCTATTATCTGTAATGAAATCTATTAGCATAAGTGCAGAGAAATGATGTATGATGCCACAGGGTCATAATAGTGAGGAGTAAATAAAGGTGTAACTAAAGCAATAATGCTACTAACATAATGTTAAGCTGAAATTATAACTTTTTTAACATGCAGAGAAAACTAGAAGGTATTTGTGGGTTGAAGTGTTTGAGCAGCTCTACACACTAAAATTGTCTCAGCCAACTGGGTAAATTTAAGTTGGATGTTTCTGTTTGTTCAATGTTAGAAAAAAACCTTTGGAATTACTGTATATGTTTACACACTTCACCTATAACAATTTTTTTTTCAATAGCATTACTTTGAGTTGTTTCTTTGTAAAATTATTTAGGTTTAATGTAATCACTTTAATTGATAGCATTATTCTGTGATTTAATATTGCTCTTTTTTTAGGCAGTTATATAATCTGATCAGAATTTGACTTAAATTATATATCGGTACATTTCTGTACAAGTTAGTACATTTTTTTATTTTTTTTTATTTTTTTTTTTAGAAATTAATACTTTTATTCAATAAGGATGCATTAGATTTACCAAAAGTGACAGTAAAGACATTGATAATGTCACAATACATTTCTATTTTGAAAAACTTTGAATAAATGCTGTTCATTAAACTTTGTTCATCCAAATCCTGAAAAAATGGCTATGCCAATTATATATATATATATATATATATATATATATATATATATATATATATATATATATATATATATATATATATATATATATATATATATATATATATATATATATATATATATATATATATATATTGCCTTATCCTTGCAGGAATAAATTACATTTATAATGTATTCAAACAGAAAACAGTTATTTTAAATAGTAATAATATTTCACAATATTAAAGCTTTTACTTGATTTTGATCAAATAAATACAGCCTTGGTGAGCCTAAGAAACTGTAAAATTAAAATAAAAAAATCATACAGCCCCCAAATAGTAACAAGATAATATTTAAAATATATGTATATTTCTATTACTATAAAGAAGTAAATAATAATATTTATAATAAAGCAGATAAAATTATATTTTCTCTTTTTTTAAAAAATGTTTCCCCTCTCTCAGCCCCCCCCCCCCCCCACCCCCTTTTATCCGTACTTGGTGCGAAAACAGCTTCACTTCAATTAAATTTAATATAAATGTGGCAAATTTCTATAAATCACTAAAATCAACCCGCTTTTCCTCATCTGGACTTCATCTAGAATAATACATGCTCTCTATTTTCTCATCACTCCATGTTTCTTCATCACTCTCGCATATAAAATAATATAAGGCAGTCCAGCACACATCTCTATCATCAGTAAATTTTGTGATACCACCCAGCCCTATAGGTCTCACTGTAATACCAACACCACGTCTTTGATCCGCAACCCTGTGGTTTTACGTCTTCCTGTGCAAACTTCATCTTACTGTTCCACTTCGACCTCGTACAGTGTCTGATCTCTTTATTTCTAGATTCGCAAGAACCCGGCCACCAAGCCCTCTTACCACCTTCATACACCGCAGATTAATCACCATTCAACATGAATGTGTTCTTCACTCGGCGCTTGCCCTTGCCCCTTTGTCACTGCCGCAAACCTGCACGCTGTGTTTTTAATCAAAGACCACTGTGCCAGACCCAGCACGTCCCCTCCCACCGAGCCCAGAGGATGCAGCGGAACAGTAGGGCGGCTGTAACGGATGAGCGTTAAGCCGGGGCCGGAGATATTTAAGAGGAGCTAATTGTGAGAAGTACTGGAGCACACGGAGAGAAACCGTACAATGTGGTGTGAGCGATGCCCCGCACCCGCGGTCGGCTGGATGGCGGTACTTCATCACTGCTTCCAGAACAGGTAATTAAGGAGCCACCTGCCGAGCCACACCGGAGAGACCTGCTCTACCGGAGAGCTCCACACTGGGCCCTGCGGCACGCCGCTCCAATCAAAGTATTATCACTCATTTTGCAAAAATCAACCTCTGCCTTTCTCTCTCTCTCTCTCTCTCTCTTCTCTCTGTCCCAAACACTACTTTATTTATTAAGGCTAAATGTCACCTCGAGAGAGGCAGGATTACTCTGTCATCTGGCTTTGAATCCATGCCATCTTCACTCGCATCGTAAAACGGCCTTTAAAGTCATAGTTCTCCTTTTGTCATGCTCTTTCTTCCTTGCTGTCTTATATAAAAGAATGACCATTCTCTTCCATAAAGTGAATGGCGACCAGAGGTTGACGAACTCCCAAAAGGACTACTTGTAGTTTATGGAACTTGTGTGCTATAATACAAATATTCTAAAACCGTATGATAGCTTTCTGTGATGAATAGACTAAAATGTATTTATTAATTGAAAATCCCATCGGAAACAATAGCCTCTTGAGCTGCATTCCGACATACAGTGCAATTACACCTCCAGTAAACCGGAGATCGATTTCCGAGTCCTTTACAGATGCTGTTCACCACTTTCATGCCTGGTCTGTATATTTTCCTATCAGTAATGGCAAAAAATGCATGGAAATTGTAATATTTTAGTTTAGGGACCACATTATATTTAGCATATAACAGGAATATTGGCTGTTTATTAGTACTAATAAAGCACATATTAATGTTTTATTCTGGATTGCTTAATTGTACCCCATACCTAAACGTAACAACTACCATGCTAACTAGTTTAGAATTAGCAGTAAATTAGGAGTTTGAGGCAAAGGTCATAATTAATAGCTAGTTAATAGTGAGCATTCTTCCCCAAACTAAAGTGTGACCAAAATCCTGACTGACAGCCGTGATCACCATTTACTTTTACTGTATAGAAAGGAGCAACTTGAACATTAAGTATCATAAATGACACTTTTGATGACAGAATTCTATACTTTTAATTAGTTTAGTTTACTTTTGCTATTCTTTTGGTTAGCGTTTGTTCAGAGAGGCCACTGTTATTTTTATCACTGAGATTTTTTTCATTTATTTAAATTAGTTAAAATGTTTCTATTTTCATTTTGTCATGATTATCATTTTTATTAGATTGGTTAAATATTGTTAAAGATTGTGAAATATTTCCTTGGCTTTTTTTTAAGTTAACATTTATTTATTATTCTTTTCTTAAATTTAATTGACTTAGTTTTAAAATAAAATTATTATTATTAGCATGCACATATATATATATATATACACAAACACATGATTTAAAAAAGAATATATCTGTTTAAAAGCGAGTCATATTTATGACAGTTAAAATGCACTGCTCCAACCCACTGCTAAAATGTTTCATAGACAGAATCATACTATTTTTTTATTTTATTTTTTGTCATGAAGTATACATACCCATCATAGTCTTCCAGGCTGCAGTCTTTCAGAATGGACAGTGCATGGCCCTTTCTTTTGGTGACTGTGAAAAAGAAAGAGTTAATTTTTTATTATTATTATTATTTTTTTTAAACCAAAGCACTCCAAACTGCCTTTAGTACCCTTTTCCAGGCATTGGCAAATGGCTTAAGCCGAACATATGGTCCTGGCTGTAAAGCAGAATTTATACTTGCATGCTGTTTGCATTTTTAATCAAGAATATGAGTTGTGGTACCATGAGGCAACCGCTCTTGTGTTCAGCTTGCCCAAGCTGCACAAAACAAGGTCAAGATTGTTCCCAGCATTCACTGTGTGGTTTAGACTTACTGCAGTGCTGTGACATCACTTGGGTAACAAGGTAATCAGAGGGTCACGGGTCCAAAAAATAAGGTTAAATGTGGTCAGTTTGTTGGACAAAGGCTTGATCCAGTAGAATTGTGGATTCAGGTTTGGTGTCGTGTGGCAGAAACCCCTGGCCTGTGTGGCACGAAAGAATGCCACTGAATTCGGGGGAAGAGGGGTGGCACGCTGCAGATGGTATTGTGCACGCCCGTGCCCCACTTAGCATTTTCTGGGGCATCTCCGCCATTGAGCAGGTCCCAGCTGTGACCAACCATCAAAGGGCTCACCGTGGCTGATGTGACACTTGCAGATGGATGTTTTTTTTTTTGTTGTTGTTGTTGTTGTTTAAGAACGTGTTTTACGATGCACACAGAGATGCAAGTGCTGTGTCTGTTCATTATGACATGCCTGGCTATTCCTGGTACCAGCTCCAAAACGGAAGCACACAGACTACAGAACCTGCACACGACTGTGGGGACAGAAGATCATGTGATTAAAGCTTTAAATCAAACTGTTTATATTTTTCTGTCTGAGTTTTATTCATTTCTGAAACTGGGTTACTAAGATATTTTTTGTTTTTGAAAGATGTTTCACCCAGGCAGCATTTATTTGATCAGAAATTCTGTAAAACAGCAGTATTGTGAAAAAATACTACAAATAAAAATACTCTTATTTTAATAGATTTTTAAATGTATTTTTTGGTAATTCTTTTTTTTTTTTTTTGGATCACGTGTTGGAAAAAGTACATTTTCAGTAGCCATTACTTCAGTCTTCATTGTCACATGATTCATCAGAAATCATTCTAATGTGCTTATTTGCTTTGCAAGAAACATTTCTGATTGTTATCAATTTTGAAAACTCAAGAACCATGATACATTTTAATTTCATTTGATCTGATTAGGATTCTTTGATAAATAAATAGTTCAAAAGAACAATTTATTAGAAATATTTTTTTGTAAAAATGACAAAAGTTGTGATCAATTTAACATGTCCTTGCTGAATAAAATAATAATAATTTAAAAAAAATCTTTAAACTTTTAGAAATAGTAGCATGTTAGTATGCTGTTCCAGACATTCTGAGTTCAATTCTTATTGCTGACCTGTAGGGGGAGAGCTTGCAAATCAAAGTGAACTTAAAGGATCATGTGGCCCTGACCTTGCCAAACAAAACCACAACCCAGGTACCTTTTTCACATTTCACTGACTGAGCCACATTCTGCCCTGAGCTGGGAAATATCATTCATTTAGATTAAAAATTAAACTTAGATTTAAAACTGGTCTAAGCACACAAAATGCTAAATTAGACTCTTAAATGACCATAAAAGTGCAAAAAATAAGGTATCCATGTATAAGCTTTAGTTATCAGAAAATAGCCTTGAGTTACGCACTGTAATTGCTCCTCTCAATTGTGACAGTTCGCTAATATTGCCTGTTCATCTCTCACAAAGTCTATAGAGCTAATTCAATCACATATATTCTCAAAGCTCTGCGTTGTGAGCGGCAGAATGAGATATTTAATTTCTATTAAGTAAAATGTTGTTTAATGGCTCCACCTCGAGCTCTCAGCCTCTGCCCTCGGGAGCACATCATCAGGAAACGGATTCTATTACTGTTCAAATGGCTTCTGGAATCAGGTAGCCACATTCATTAGAGCACAGATTGTGGAGTCCCCTTCCCAAAAGCAGGGGGCGCCTGGTGCGTGTTCGGGTGTGTGTGTGTACTAGTGTGGATGTCTATGCGTATATAGTATGGGGTCCTGTGTGTGTGTGTGTGGAGGTGGGTAAAGGGGAGGAGAGGGGGGAGTCCCACACTGTGTAAGAACAGATGGGTGCAGTCCCTCCCCTTGGGTCAGGTTACTGACGGAGGATACACTTCTCCTGTCATTATGAGCGTGAGATGCATTTAGGACCATCCACAGCAGTTTTGTACAGCTGCTACTTCCAGTATGAGCACACACACATACACAACCTCAAACATACTGCAAAGAGATATCGAGAGAGGTGGGAATAAAAGAAAAGGAGAGCTCGGTTTTGCAAACATTTGCGCATATTCATAAGCATCACATCTGTGTACATTTTATCAGTTCATGCATTTCCTGAGAATGTTTTTGCTAGCCCCATGCTCTACTGTTTGAGCTACAGCAACCCCAACACAAATTTAAGAAAGCAAAATAACTCTATTGTATTCATTTGATCAGTTTTTGCTACAGCAAGCCAAATTTAATAAAGCAAGTAATTTATTTATCTCAATCCAGTTAATGGGAAAACTTAACTATTTTACGAAGTGGTGATTTCATTTAAATTTGAGCGTATGATTTTAGAAAAAAATAAAATAAAATAAGCATTGAGGTTTTCCCTTAAACCTAACTGTTAGCAGGGCATAAGAAGATCTATCCATATGCATTTACATGTATGCACTTGGTAGGTTTGATCAGTATGTGTATTTCCTAGGAATGATTTTTAAAGTTGTTAGCACCAAACTGTACTGTTTCTGCTACAGCAACCCAAATCTAAAGAGCAAGCCAAAAAAAAAAAAAAAAAACAGCACAGTATTCATATGGAAGCATACAATTTTTAGAACAAAGCAAGCATCAGGGTTCTCCCCTATATTAAACCACCAGTGGGGCGTAAGCAGATCGCAGTATGAAAATGTAAGAATAAAATTTTACAAATTTATTCAAATGAATGGCTGTTCACACCAAGATTGACAACAATAACTATGAAGTTTTAATAATTATTCTAATTCAGTGTCCACATCACAACTATAACACAGAGGAACGAAATTACTGGTATCACTTTCACAACCTTTTTCTTTTTTCAGATGATGAATGATCAAATTGAGCAGCAGATGATGTAACTGCAGCACACTGTTATATTAAAGTTTGGAAAGTTGGCTAGTCTGATGCTATGTGGTTGCCAGGGTATTCTGAGTGGTTGCTAGGTGGTAACTTGATGGCCCACTCTTAATATTCTACACAAATCCTATTTTTAGCAATGCTTTGTCCAATTTTCGAGTAGTTAAAATATCAAAAAATACTTTTAAACAAGATAAATGTATTAAAAAGCATCACTGCATATTAAATACATAAATATGTTTTCAGAGCATGAATCAGTAACACAGTTGTACTTTGTTTAACTGTAATGGCAGTTTCTATCCACTTGTTTTAAGTATAAACAAGTTTTAATAATCTGTGAATTCATACTATGAATCTATGAAAACAAGTTTAAGTATTTCATTTCAAGCATTTTTAGAATTTAAAAAAAATTGGTCAGTGCTGGATATTCTAATATTTAGTTATTCCAGTAACGTTGGTTTTTAGTAAATTGCACGGAGAGATGGCAATTACAATGGTAAACATGATTAATTTGGCTTTTAAGTGTGCATTGAAATTATGCATTAACATAGGGACCTTGACATTACTCACCCTAAAATATTGATTTCCTATGATCCACTACCAATGCCTAATGGCGTTGCACCAGCACAAGCTTGTTAGCATATAGGGAATTGTTGAGCACTGAGGGATGAATCCTATGAGTGAAAAGATCCTGAGGGCAGACGTTTATGCACATTGACCTTGGGGGGCAGCAATCACCTGTGGGTGATGATTTCAAGCTGAAAAAGTGAGGAAAAGCTACCTATGTAATTATTTGTTATCCTGTACAGCGCAGATGCATGAGACTTACTGGTCACATCGGCTTCTATGTCAGCCAGCTTGAAGAGCGGGGCAACTTCGTCCAGGTAGAGCTGGTACGCCTCTTTCTTGTGGCTGATGGGGTTCACGAAGACTTTGAGAGACTTGGGACGGTTCTTAAAACCTGCAGAGCAAAGAAAAAAACAAAGAGCGGGAAGATTCATCAATCCCCTTGTGTCATGAATCCCATGGGCATTCATTTAAGTGCTTGATACTCATCCAGTTTAGAGAAGTGCACATCTGTTAATGTGAGCCAAAGCCCCTGTCCTACATAATAACGATTTCTTGTCGTGAGTTCAGCTTTTGTCTGCCACCCTTGCTGCAGAATGGCTCTCACACAGTGTGAGTTCAGTCTCCACCAATTGAAAAGGTCAGATCAGTGTCTGTTGTTTACAGCAGCTGAACCTCTGCCAAGAATGAGGAGAAAGCTTGAATAAATACACCATGTAGGATCTTGGTCTCTCTGTTCATGTTTTTGTGGTGGGAGAAGTGGTCGATTGATATGTGGTTTTGATGAGTGATACCAAAAAATATAAAGTGTGGTAGTCAATGCATTATATGTGAATATTATATGGGTACAGATCTGTACCCAGAATTGAGCTAAATCTGAAATATTTTAAGCTGTTCTTATAACAGGTCAATCTGAGGACAAACAAGACAGTTTGACAGTTGCACCGGTTAGTTAATAGTTAATACTGTTGTCAATCCCAAATAGCAATTACGTCTATGTGCACCTACGCTACCAATCAAAAGTTTGGGATCAGTAAAATATATTTTTTTGAGCCTGTCCTCCAACAAAAAACGACCATATAGGTCGTTTGTGCAAGCACCTTATTACGACCTATATTTACGTTTTAAAGTTAAGTGCCCTCTAGCGGGCGTAAAAATAATGACAGTATCGCGTTGTGTCTGTCGTCATCAAATGACGTATAACGTCATTACAAATCAAAATGCACGTTTATTTAAATGCAATGTGTGGGCTTTTTACACCGATCTCACAGTATTTCCTACATATTTTACTAGGTGGCTTATTCGTTCGACTGACAACACCTAACCACACCCCTAAACCTAACCCTCACAGAAATCATGCTAAATTATGATTTATTGAGCATATACATTTTCGTGCACATCCGTTCCCTGGGATCGAACCCATGATAGCATGATTACCTATCAATGTATAGCGCAACAATCTACCAACTGAGCTACACGAAACGCAAACTAAAGTGCAAATAAAAGAGTTCAAAACATTAATATGAAAACGACCTTTTGCAGATAGGGGCGCAATTGTAGTATACGCTCTGATGGGTCGTATTTCAGGGATTTGGACAAACGACCTATACAAGCGTATTGGTTGGAGGATAGGTTGATTTTTTTATGTTTTAGACTTATGTTCTCCAAATCTGCGTTTAATTGATCTAAAAAACAGTAAATAATAATAATAATAATAATAAAATAAAAAATAACTGTTTTCATATTTTCATATGAAGAGTTTATTTGCAAAAGCAAATAACTACATTTTTATTCATTTTCATAAATCATGTTTTATTGTGTTATGTTCTTATTTGTTTTATCATGTTAATTAGCTGTATTTTTTATTATTATTATTTCATTAAATCAACCTAATTGCAGTTTGATTAATATTAATTGGAATGCAGGATAAAAAAAACATGATTTTTGAACATTAAAAAAAAAAGTTATCTGTTTTTGCAAATTAACTCTTCATATATTTTAAAACATAATTTATCCCAGTGATGCAAAGCTGAATTATCAGCATCATTACACCAGTCTTCAGTGTCACATGATCTTCAGAAATCATTTTAATGTGCTGATTTGCTCAAGAAACATTTCTGACTACTATCATTGTACAAAACAGCTGTGCTGCTTAATATTTATGTGAAAACTGCGATACTTTTTTCTTTTTACAGGATTTGCCATCGATGTTTGATTTATTGTTTTCTGTACTTCTTCCTTCTTTGAAGGGAGAATCCAGTATTGAGTAACAGTGGATCATAATTAGCAGAAATTAGGGAGCTGCTATCTCTCCCGGCCTTCCTGGAGTGCCTGAGATCGATGGAAGCTCAACGCTCTCTCTCCTTCCTCCATCATCTCCCTCATTACTCTAATCCTGCCCCTGAAGCTCTCGACCCTCGACCTGCTAACGAGCCGATACCCTCGGCTTGCCCTCCACCGTACCCCATGCTGACATCACAGCACAGGACTTCTAGGGGGTGCCCAAGGTCACAGTTCAAATAGACACAAAACGTGCACCAAAGTAGATGCAGGATGTGAGATGGGGAGGCTGGGGGGGATTTGGGATCTTTAAAGAAGGTTGTGAGTCTCGCTCAGCGTGGGGATGCTGATCCCATCTCCCACTATGTGGCTCTTGGGGGCCGCTGTGCCGGGACGGTGGGGTCCACGCGGGGAGCAGGTGCAGGGGGGAGGCACCACCGCTGCTGTTATAACTGTGAATGGGGCTCAGGAGGCTCAGTAACCCTCATCCTCACCGAGGGGGCTTTGGGCCCACCACACGACACATGAAAACAACGCTGTGAGGAAACACTCATCTATTGCATCAGATTTAGTGGCCACATTTGCATCATCGTTTCATAAATGTAGTTCAAAATACCAACACAAAACATGCTATTTATAAAGTCTCCTTTTAGTCTCTGGTTTTCCCAAGATGCTCTCTGTTCTAAAACCTGGTGTGCTTCCTAAATAGACAGCATTATATTATATTATATTATATTATATTATATTATATTATATTATATTATATTATATTATATTATATTATATTATATTATATTATATTATATTATATTATATTATATTATATTATATTATATTATATTATATATAGTTATATATAGGCGATGACTATGCTCAAAGGTAGGTAGCATAACCATTATGCGTTCTATGATGCATAATTTGTACTGCATCTAATGTACACTTTGCAGAGAGGGTAATCCCAGAAATGCACTGCAGTGAACTTGGTGAAAAGATTGCTGACAAAAAAATAGAGAAATGCTTTTTACAAATGTATATATGATAGCAAGACTTTATAACAAATATTGCAAATTAAAAATGTAAAAACCTTTACTAGTATATATATATATATATATATATACTATATATATATATATATATATATATATATATATATATATATATATATATATATATATATATATATATATGACAATGTTTATTTTTATTATTAAAATGTTTGTTCATGTTTTATTGATTTTTATTTTAAATTATAAAAATATTTATTTATTTATTTTTCTTGTCCTGAACATGTACAAGAAAAATATAAGTCATTATATATTATATCATTCATTCATTCATTTCAGGAGTTATTCCCTCTTTTGCAAGAATATTATTGGTGCTTGACTTTGGTTATTTGTTTATTCAGTTTATATAGAGTTTATTGTATATGAATTGTTGTTTATTAGCATATTACATTAGCAACATGCTAATACCAAACTTGTATGTATAGAATGTTCCAAATCAGTTCAGGTTCTATTCCAGTTAGGATCCTGCCTCAGAAGGTAGTTGTCTATGTAGGCAGTAGACAGCGAGACAGCTCACAAGGTATTGGAACAGAGCCCTCATCTCTTATAATTACACTGAAACAGGAAACTTGTGTTTCTGTTGTTTTAATGATCATATCTGAGCTGGAGTTCAGGATACAGTAAATCTAAACTCCACAGAAGGGAGAGTGGGGACGTAGCCCGTCTTTATGCACGATACCGTGTTACTATGGCACATAATCCCATGTTTGTGTGAGCGATGCACGGTGGCTCCCAGGAGCTCGCTGAAAGACAATCCAGACGAAGGGGCCACACTCAGGTTTCACCTCTATAAGTACTGTTTGTGTTCCCGCAAAAGGCCACTGTGATTAGCAGCCTGAAAGACTTCAGACAACCTGTGTTCACACGTTAATTATAACCTTTTGGAGACACCAGACGACAAATCTAAATATTGTGTTCTGACATTAATTAATTCGGTAGTGTTTTCACTTAAATGGGTGAATTTCACAAAACATGTTTAGAACGTACCAGGGTCACATTTCACAAAAAAAGTTATATTATATAAGTAGTTCAATGTTAAAATATAAATATTTATAATAAAAAAAGGAATAACAATACTTTTATAAATTTTTATTCCAGAAAATGAAAATTGTATGTAAGTGTATAAAAAAAAAGAAAAGTCTGTACAACAAATGTTACCATAAATATATATATATAGACACACACACACACACACACACACTTTATACACCCTTACAAAATGACAGAAAAAAAGCTGTCATTGTCACTTAGGGTATGTCCTCTGAGTTACAAAAGCTAAAAAGTACATATTTGAATCTCATTTACCCCTAAACGGTACATATTTGTAGACCTTAGGTACTAATATATACTTTAAGGTACCAATATGTACCATTTACAGGTTAATACAATATAAAATATGTACCTTTAAGCTTTTTTACCATTGGGAACCATTCAGTAAAATCTTTATGCCTTGTTTTCTGAAAGTGTATATGACCTGGATGAAATGTGACCTGGGCATGTTTTCGTTGACATTAACCCAAATGTATTATGCCCTTCATGTGAGCAAGTTGGCTCTGTTTGTCCTCGCTAAAGCTTTGCAGTGACGTCCACATTTCAGACATGTGTCTCTGCCACCTGCGGACATTCCATGAGGTCAGCATGTTCTGCGGTGATACAGCCGCCTTATGACTCAGAGGCTTAAGGCTGTTTTACCCCTGAGGGCTATCAAGACCGGCTAATGTCACCCAACACAGTAGCTACATCTGTCTCTGTCCAGCCCCCATCTCAGGGCACAGAGGGTGCTGATGGGAAAGGTAAGGAGCATCTGAATGGTGTGGCTGAGGGTCTCCCTGTGGAGAAGATAATTCGGCACAGGGGAGCTTTTTTCCCATAATCAGGGGTAAATTACCTGAAAGTGGGGTCAGGTTACACATTGATTTCAGAGACAAACAAAGCCCCAGGACTGCCCGTAAACACTCGCCCACTGCGCTAATGTGAGGACTGACCATGCGGTCCACTCATGGTTTGACTGCAAGACATCGATGCTTCATATTACAGTACAGTATCATTTGAGTGACTGTGAATTCATTCTGTTTTTTGGGTTATGTGCCCTGTAGAATTCTGATTTTTTTTTTTTTTTTTTGCTTTTGAATTCCAAATAAATTGTTTGGTTTAAAATGTAAGGAAGTAGAATTAAAATAAATTGAAATTCATAAAGACAAACTTTAAATATTAGCTTGACAAATCTTTGTTTGAAATTTTTGGGGAATAAAGCCTTTTGAGAAGATTTGAGAAGCATTTTGGATGGACGGATAGATAGAAACTCAATGGAAAGAAGGATGGATGGATGGATGGATAGAAGCTCAATGGACGGATAGATAGATAGATAGATAGATAGATAGATAGATAGATAGATAGAGTGAGTGAAGTGACATTCAGCCAAGTATGGTGACCCATACTCAAAAATCCACTTGAGGGTGGATAGAGCACTGTACATGCACTCCCCCCACCTACAATTCCTGCCGGCCTGAGACTCGAACTCACAACCTTTCAATTGCGAGTCCAACTCTCTAACCATTAGGCCATGACTTCCCCATAGATAGATAGATAGATAGATAGATAGATAGATAGATAGATAGATAGATAGATAGATAGATAGATAGATAGATAGATAGATAGATAGATAGATAGATAGATAGATAGATAGATAGATAGATAGATAGATAGATAGATAGATAGATAGATAGATAGATCAAAAAAATTATTTTGAAAAATTTTGAGATTTTGAAAAAATAAGTACATTTTTATACGATTCCAGTAATGTATATTAATTTGGCCAAGACCACTTAAAAAGGCACATAGAGGACAAGAAAGTCACAACATACATAACACAGCCATCAAACTGCACTTAAGTAACCCATAAACCGTTCCACTCCCTGAGCCCACAACTCCCAAACGGGTTTTCTGGGGTGCACAGAATATTTGATAATCCTCAAGAACAGATGTCTTATTTTTGCCCTGAAATCCCTGGCTGGCTGGCTGACTGGTGAGGGGAGTGAGCCCTCCAACAGATAAGCCCAGATTGGGGCCTTGCAGTGCGAAAGGTCATGATCGGAGAGGAGCTGGATCCGGCAGGCCCGAGGGGAGGTAAGAGATCTGGGGGCCATACAGGAGATGGAATGGGTGAGAGAAAAAGAGTGTCACTGTCCTGTCCCGCTTTCCTACAGGCCGTGAGATCTCCATACGGGGGACGAGTGCTTCAACATTTCCTTAGATCCTCTGCCAAGAACGGAGCATCTGGCATGGTGTCAGGGACTGGCATTAGCGCGCATTAGCAGTGGGGGAGACCCAGCCCTCTCCAGATTTGTCCCCTCCAGCAGGGCATCACCAGGCAGGAGCTGCTCCAACCGCTAGACGAGGTGGGGAACTGCGGTGGAGGTTTGGGCTTCAAATCAATACACTTGCTTTCATTGGAACAATTAATTCAAACAGGCGCCATATAATGAGACGAACAGAGCTGCTTGGAGAAGAAAATTAAGCGTATAATGCATTCTATTAATTATTCCATGTTAAAACATGGGACACACATGCATATTGTTCAATTAGAGCCATTGTAGTTCTCGGTGTGGACAAAAACACCTTTCCTAATATTAGGAAAGAGAGGGGAAAAATAACCCCATGTGTAAGGTGCCTCCATTGTGTCTGCGTACATGTCTATCTGGGGGCGGGTGTGACAGACAGAGAAATGGGGAAGATCCATAGGGAATATGCAGAAAAAATCCACAAGCAGCAATCAGTGAAAGTAATACTGCAGTCATACCTACAGCAGAGCCCACAGGAGCATCTGTCCACCCTGAGACGTCCCGAAAAAGCCCCAGATACCTCTCACAGTGGGTTGGGAATCTTTAGGCACCTCAAGATTTGATTGAATTTGGACACTCTCAGGAAAACCCTAAAAGGGACATCTTTGTTCCTTATTTACCCCTAAAGGGCTCATATTAGTACCTTTAGGATACACATTACAACTCTAAGGTACAACTATACACCTTTTAAAGGTAGATAAGACACAAAGTTCTCTCTTTAAGGCTCCTGCCCAAGTGATAAGTTGTTGTAACTCTAAAGGTACAAAGGCTATAAACAAATCTTACAATTTATGAGCAAACTTCAACTGCAAAAAGGGAAATAACTGTCAAAATATAGTGTATATAAATTAGATTTTCATTTTAATTAGACTTGTTTTTCAGGTAAAATCTTTCTAAGTTGAATTTTCCTTGAGAAGAAATGCTGTAAAAGACATTAATACTTGTTTTCAAAGATTGTTCCTTTTATAAGTATATTTTGTCTTACTACACTGGCAGAGTTTTTTATTGTTTTATTTATAAACAAGCTAAAACCAAATAGAAAAACAAATCGCCAGTAAGATAACATATAAGTATTTTTAAGATATTACCACAAATCGTGAAATACTGTACATTGTCCAGATACGTTTATGTTCTTTGAAGGATTTTTGATCACACTTTATTTTAAAGTTCAGTTATCTCTATTAACAAACCATTAATTATGACTTTTGCCTCAATAAACTACTAATTTGTTAATAATAGGCATGCTAATATGTAACTAGTTAATAGTGAGAATTGGTCCCTATACTAAAGCAGATTACCAGATTTTTAAATATTGTTAGTGTAAAATAGGACGTAAATACTCACTAAAGATAAGATTTTTTGCAGACTTTTTCATTAGCATCTTATTTTCTGTAGTCATGCATGCATGACCATGTTCAACTTTCAAGTGAAGCCTATGCAAATGCACTGATGTGCTACATTAAACATAATTTTTAAAGGTCAAGTCTGTTATTTTTTACTCCACTAGTAGTGCCAATAGGAACTGCAGTCTCTTTTTAGTGGCATGATTAGGATGCACATAACATTCATTTTGAGTGAGAAGACTTGTCTGAATAATGGAAGACAGGGAAGTGTAAGAAAATTTTCATTTTAAGTAAATTTAGGTTTATTTATTTATTTATTTATTTTCTGTTTGGCAGTGCTGGTGGTGCAGATATTATACACTTCAGTTTTATTATTCAATTTGAAATTGTGATTCTTGAATTTGTGTCACAAGAAATAGAAAGTATTTACTCTTCCACAGAAGAGTAAATATGTAAATTATTCCAGAATTATCTTTCCATTAACTCTGTAACTGTGGACTTGAACTAAACCTTTAACTCTTTATTAACCTTTTTTGGCTTTAATGTAAAAAAGGATCAAAGCAAGACAGAGTTTGGGTTGGTCAGAAAGCATCCCAGCTGAAGTAAGAGTGCTCCAGTCAATAAGATACACAGACTGATCCGTTTCCAAAGAGCCAAGGGGAAAGAGTCACCATGGATACGCAGGTTGACTTAATGGAAAACCTGTTAATGTGTAACATTATCCACACGGCTATCGAGCTATTGTACATCAGCTCACGTAAAGGCAGCGCAAGGCCCTGCTTCCTTCAAATGCCGAACGTGTTTTTAAAATCGCGTTCCGAGGGAGATTTCGCTTCCCCTATTATCTTGTTAAACAACTCAAAGCAATTTCATGCACGGCGCACAATAGCCACTGTTGTGCTTTATGCCAAATGCACATATGAATTCAGATGGGTGACAAAAGCCTTTGGAGGAATGAGATGGACCCGGTGCTTGACCCTTGAGTTCTCTCCTCTCTCTGTTTGTCTTTTTCCTCCCTTTAGGGCTACAACAATAAAGTCCAGCTTGACGCAGGAGTGTAACCATGCGCTTTGACAAGAGCACCAAGAGCACATTATGTGTCCGGAGCAGAGCGCGGAGGGCTTCCCGGGCTCTGATTGGACCTGCCTAGACTAATCCTTCAAAAGAGGGTTTAAGGACACAAGGAGTCTATTCCAGTTCAACTCGATGACTACGTCGGACCCGAGTAGACTGTAGTACAGGTGCTACTATTGTTGCCGGCCGTCTCCCCACACGTTTGGTCTGCGGCCTGGCCCGAGCACTCGCTCTCTGACTGCAGGGTTTAATCTGTCAGCTGGGCGGCCGCACCTCATGTGTCAGCACACATCACATGGCTTGTCAGAAAAACACGGCGATGCTGCAGACGGCATTCACAGCTCACCTTGAATAAAATCACACTGGGGATTGAGGGTCTGGGTGGTGGGTGGTGGGGGGTTTGGACCGTTCACCTTTTGTGCGGAGTGTCAGCTGGGACACACCCTCCATTGTGCCGCCTCCCTGGGAAACATCACTGTAACAGGTGAGCACCCCTGTAATCCAGTGAACCCGCCCCCCCCCCCCCCCCTCCCCGGCAGAAATAGTAAGAGTATAATGAAAGGATGTTTTCCTGATTTCAGCTACAGAATTAAAACAAAAGTAAACATGCATTTTGCTGAACAAGCAATAAAAAAAACTTACTTCACACATAAAGCTGAAATGAGCATCAGGTGTTTCTTTTTAGAAGTGTATGAATTTGTTTAACTAAACCCCAGAGCTATAACGTTTTTTTTTAGTAAGTCTGATTGTTTAAATGAGCAATATCTGATCATTATTTATTGTAAATTAAATGTTTCAATAATTTTGGGTCATGATAATTCATGTACATTATATCTCTTCTATACAGTATGTGACCCTGGACCACAAAACCAGTCAAATGGGTAAATTTTCTAAAACTTTAACTTTATAAATCTATATAAACCCCCCCCCCCCCCCTCCCCCTTCGGGCCTAATGATTCGGCAGCACTCGCTTAAAAGCCAATAAAATAACAGAGATAATCCAGCTATGGAAAACATGTGTCGATGTGCGTGTGAGCGCATGTGCATGGGATGCAGAGAGTGGGGTGGACGTTTCCACGAGGACCAAACAAACTGCCACGCTTTATTAACAACTGTATGTGTTTGTGAAGGTATAAATTTAGCTGGTGATTGTGTAGCACATGACAACTGTGCTGCTGCTTATCAGAACCTGGAGAAGGAAAGAAATGGGCCCTAATCAATGTTTCTTTATTACATACAGTATATGTGATCCTGGACCATAAAATCAGTCATAAGTAGCACTTTTTCTTTTAAGCCAAAAATCATTATGATATTCATGTTCCATGAAGATATTTTGTACATTTCCTACCGTAAATATATCAAAACTTAATTTTTATTTATATTTAGATTTTTTTGCATCCTCAGATTCCAGATTTTTTTTAAAGTTGTATGTCGGCCAAATATTTTCCTATCCTAACAAACCATACATCAATGGAAAGCTTATTTATTCAGATTTCAGATGATGTATAAATCTATATAAAGTATATATAGATTTATAAAGTTAAAGTTTTAGAAAATTTACCCATTTGACTGGTTTTGTGGTCCAGGGTCACATACTGTATAGAAGAGATATAATGTACATGAATTATCATGACCCAAAATTATTGAAACATTTAATTTACAATAAATAATGATCAGATATTGCTCATTTAAACAATCAGACTTACTAAAAAAAAACGTTATAGCTCTGGGGTTTAGTTAAACAAATTCATACACTTCTAAAAAGAAACACCTGATGCTCATTTCAGCTTTATGTGTGAAGTAAGTTTTTTTTATTGCTTGTTCAGCAAAATGCATGTTTACTTTTGTTTTAATTCTGTAGCTGAAATCAGGAAAACATCCTTTCATTATACTCTTACTATTTCTGCCGTTTGCTATTACTAATATGCTATTCTTGCAGTACTCAAACTTGCGTCATCATCATATATTTTTAGCAACATATCTGTTAAACGACCTTCCTCAGGTTGCAAATGAATGCAAGTTTTTTATTTATTTATTTTTATGTATTTTTAATTGCTTTTGTAATTCTGTTTTGTCACTGAAATTACCTCATCTGTAAATTAATTATTCCGTAAAAACTTGTTTATAATTTGGTCTGCAGAATAGTGTCATATCCCTATAGATATAGATAGAAAGTGTTTTCAGGCAGATTTTTTCACTTGTTATAAATAAGGATGTAACGATTAACCGTGAGCCAGTTGAAAATCAATTAAAATATGTGAAGAAGCAGTGGTTGCCTTGCCTGCTAATTCTAAATGGAAAGAGGACAGATAAAGACTTATTTTGTTTATATGAAGAGTTTTCTTTTATTAGCATTTCTTATTTATTTGATTTGGGGCTTGTTTTAAAATTAGTTATTTACATTTACATTACATTTAAATTTTGTGAAAAATTAAAAGTGTAAAAGTGTTCCTGTGGCTCAAGTGGTAGAGCATTGTTTTAGCAGCAAAAGGTTGTGGGTTCGATTCCCAGGGAACACATGTTAGGTAAAAAATGTTAGCCTGAATGCACTGTAAGTCGCTTTGGATAAAAGCATCTGCTAAATGCATACATTTAATTACATTTTAATTTTAATTTCATTTTGTCATTTAGCCAAGCCTTTTATACAAAGTGACTTACAAATGAGGACAATAGAAGCAATCAAAAATATGCAAGTGCTATATTAGTATATTATTATAGTGTTATATTTCAGTGTTATGTCATTTTGTCCAAGCAAAAATAAAAGGACACATTTAATTTATAATTTGCCTAAAATCTCATTTTGTTAAAAAGAAATAGTGAATTGAATCGAATCGTTAAATTAAAATCATGAATCGAATTGTGAGTTGAGTGAATCGTTACATCCCTTGTTAGAAAACAAGTCTTAATACCTGATGTAGAAGTAAAAAAGTACATTTATGTTACTTTAAGACTTAAGTTTTAAATATTTTCACAACAAATTAATCTAATTAAGAAGTAATATTTAGTTGTGAAAAGTGTGGTTATTTTACTAGGTGGACACAATACCTATGAGAGAAAAATGACCAAGTTAACCAGCATTACAAGTCATGAATATGAAAGACTGGATGTAACTTTACAAAGACAAGATCCAGAAGTGATTTCAATTTTATGCCAACAGACATACAGTGTAAATCTACATGCTATATACTTTTTACAACTGTATTTGAATGGTTTTTAAATGTTTCAACAATTCAATTGTAAAACACCACAATGAATCTCATCTTTGCTTATTAATTGTTCTCCTCACAGCACTAAATAAGCATGTCCTCTCTCCTCTGGGCTCCCTCAAGGCATATTCTTTAATTATGCTAATTAATTCATATTTTACCCACAGTACATGCAGCCCTCACTCACAATTACCAGCAAAAAAGCCAGCATTTCAATTTTTAAAGGGCTACAGCTCAGAAACACTTTCGTGCAAAGAAGTTACATGGCCATAGTCTTAAGAAGGATTCATCAAGCTGGGGGAAGGGTTTGATAGTATAAAGTTGTGAGGCCTGGACAATGCCCTCCTTAATTCCCAGTGAGTAATGCACCTCCTGAGCACTGCTGCTGTTACATCACCTCTTACTCAGTGCTGTAACTGAAATTTCAAGGATTAGCTGGCATTAATACAGCATTATGCTTAGGCCCTCATTGGACAAAAACAGTTTCCAGAGATTTCCCCCACACCATTATCTAGTCCCAAACTCACATCTCATATCCAATCTGGTTTGAAATATAGCCTACTACTTGTATGGTGTCCGATATTTATGTGGGGCGGACAGTGGGCAAAAGAAGGATTTCTGAAATTGAACTTTCAGTCTAATTGTGACGCTAGATTAAATTATTGAAAATTTGCAGGGCTGCATTGTCTGCAGACCGGGATTAACAGAGATTAAACATGCTCATTTTCACAAAGGCATCATCTGAATGCTCAACGCTTGTTTAGCTGACGAAGGAAGTTTATACTAAATCATTTTGTTGGTCCTCGGGAGAGTCTCAGACGGGCTTTTACTGAATCCCCCACTATGAAATCTCCTCTTTGCATCCCTCCCCCAAGTTTTGGAGAACCAGAGAACGAAGAGTTCTGACGCATTTGGAAGGACACCTGTCTCCCGTGCAGCACAGCGAAGCACTAGGCAGGCCGCTGGCCCGTCTTGGCAGTGAATGCTATCGAGAGGAGCACAGATAATTACAAACTCCAGGGAGGCCGTAGGACCAACCTGTTCCTCTAGTCTGATCCAGCAGGTCCTTGCGGCCAACACCACCTCTTTCAAGACCCCCTCCCCCTTCAGGCACAACACACAATGATACGGTCATCACACAAAAGAGATGGTGCCCCTCGGCTTTCTCAACAAGAGTACCTTATAATGCAGTCCGTGGAGTTTATTCATGACTGTTTTGTGTAGTCAGGATGTTGCTGACACACCTTGAACATCATTTCACATCATATTTGTAGGTCTGATGCATACTTGAGAAATCATTTAATTGTGATACAAAGGCTCTGTTCCAAAACCTAATGAGCAAGTGAGTTTAATGCTAATAGGCAGCTCAATGAGTTATACATATAGCTAACTTGTTTTGAGTTTGGTGTTCACATTTTGCTAAACTGTACTCTAATAAGCATAAAAATACACAAAATGTCCAAAAGTTAGTCTAGTAAGATTTTTGTCAAATGTTTTTGACTAAATCTGTTATGCATTTATTTGATCACAGCAAGAACAGTATAATTGTGAAATATTAGTGCAACTGAAAATAATTGTTTTCTGTTTAAATATTTTCAAATGAATTTATTCCTGTGATGCAAAGCTGAATTTCAGCATCATTACTCCAGTCTTCCGTGTCACATGATCATTCAGAAATCATTCTTATATGCTGATTTGGTGCTCAAGAAACATTTCTTATCTATTATCTATGTTGAAAACAGTTGAGCTATGTAATTTTTTGTTAGAACGTAGAAGTGGAACTTCATTGTCACTTTTTATCAATTTAAAGCATTTAAAAAAATACCTCAAACTTTTAAGCTTTAGTGAACACAGCACACGAAAATATTGGGTATTTATATAATAATTATATATATATATATATATAAATATATATATATATATATATATATATATATAATTAAAGGTTGCTGTATTTCTCTGACTTTCTCCGTCGTTTGCAATATTTTTGTTTCTCTTCAGTGCATTATGAGATTGCCTTTACTGCAAATGAGACATGCTGCTACAGAATTCGGCATAAAAAGTATCTTAGAAAACAGCATAATTAACACTGTCTTGCATAAAGAGCACACTTAAAATGCTACACACACTAGGTTTATTTACAGAGTAATTGTCTCTGATTCATTACTGGGTTAGGCTATCTTTATTCAATAAATGTCAGCAAGCACAATAAAATTTAGCAAATGTTGACCAGGTTAATGTTTGCATGTCATAAAATTCACTGAAGTTCCTAGATAAAGTAATTCTAAAATGCCTAGTGTTTGATTTGTGACCTTATTTTTTCAGCGTCTGGTGGATGTTGAGCAGCTTTGGTGTGTGAACGTACCGCTAAGGATCTCTTTGAGGCTCTTGAACCAAATCTCACAGTGGTCCGCACTGAGGTTGTTGAAGTGGATGGCATGTTCTTTGAGTTTGAGTCCTTTCTTCTTGCACTGGAAGAGTGTGATGCCCAGCAGAGTTCCACCCGTCTGCTGCCCTGCAGAACGTCGCTTCTTTACCTTCACAGCAAACACGTCCTTAAGCTCCACATAGTCTTCCTGGTTCTTCACATCACGGTCAGCTAAAGCAAACACACAAGAGATATTTCAAAAAGATATTTCATATTACACATTTCTTCTCTCCTGAGTTGGGTTTTAACGTTATGTGTTTAAATGGCAAAACTTGGTGCTTGGGATAAAGTTTTTTCTCAAAACAATAAGCAGATATAATTATGTAAAATATGACCAGCTAATTTAAGTTTGGCTCTCTTTATGTTGACTTTTTTTTTCTTTTCTTTTTTTTGATAACAGGGAAGCAGCACTTGACAATTAAATGGGTTTAACGGCATACTTCACCAAAAAAAAAAAAAAAAAAAAAAATGTAAACATAATTACTATTTCAAAGAACTGTTCCATATTTTAATATATTTTAAAATGTATTTATTCTTGCAATGGCTATCGTCAGCCTTAAGGGTTTTTATTATTATTATTACCAACATTGAAAACATTCGTGCTGCTTAATATTTTTTGTAGAAACTTTTTTTTTTCAGAATTCCCTGATGAATAGAAAGTACACAATAGAAAAGTTCACAACATTTATTTGAAATAGAATTTTTAACGATGTAAACGTCTTTGCTGTCACTTTTTGTTCAGTTAAATCAAAGTATTCACTACTGACTCCAAACCTTCAAAGATCAGTGGGGTCTCAATATCAGACCCCTCTGACTTGCATTGTATAGACAAAATATGTACCAAAAACAAGCAACACAATAAAGTTTTAATGGGTAAGAATTCAGACATTCAACAGCGCCACACTTGATAGCGTCACATTGGGCTACGAGCTTCCTATTCTCCCCTGATGTAAACCGTTACCCACAGACAAACTCCAATTAAACCACACTGAAATCTGTCGCCGAGCCTCAAGATGGACCAAGTTCTGTAGCTGCCTCTCTAAATGACAATCTCTCTCCTCATGTGAAAGCCTTTCTTCATTAGGAGCACCCCAAGCTGCACCTCCGCGTTTCAGAACATTAACTACCCTCTCACATTACTGCGCAGGACACCCGCCGCCATCTGTTCCTACTCAGGCTTCTGCTTGAACCTCTCTATACCTCCACCACTCTATTTATTTAACTCCGAAGCTGCGTTTCATTGTGGTCAATCTACAAAAACCCTGAGTCAATTGAATTAGTGGGAACTGGAGATAATATCTCCCGGCAGAGCTTTCCGAGAGCCGAGGCAAATGACAAAGTGGCCCATGTTAACGGCCGTGTACAGGAAGCTTCCTGCAATGGGGCAAGGGAGGGTCTTGAAGGGTAGGTGGAGACCAGGACAAGGCTGAAAAGGGGGGTTTCTCCTTGCTACATTACAGTAAGCCTGCGCCTTGTCCGAATCAATCTTGGCACATCTGCCTAATGCCGACCGTAAACAGGATTAGAGAACGACTTATCTGCTTGATGCTAATTGTGTTGCAGTTTTTGCACATGTCCACCCTTTTAATAGAGAGACTCCAAATGCTGCTGTGCAACTGCCCTTTTCAGGCCGAGCTTATCAGCATGTGCACTGGTCAGTTTGGTCTGGTTGGTCTGAGTTTTTTTTAAAGTCTTTGGCAATAGGACCTAATTAGTCCCTCCAATTAAGAGCAGGAAAATTGAGTTTAAATGAGCAGCCTGCTAAGTAGAAGCAATGAGATGTAGATTGAGATAATACACCTAGTAAAGCATGAGTCTGACTGGTGTTTCCTGCTGATCTGCTCAAAAAACAGGCCACACAGTTGGAACTTTACTTTTTGCTAATACTGTGCTCCCTCTATTTTTGGGAGCCCATAAATTTGTGCTTACACAAACTTTTTATATATATATATATATATATCTATTGTATTTTAACCACTTTACAGCTGCACACTTGCTAATCTATTTTTAAGGAAATAATGATGCAACTTTAACAACTACATTAAAATTGGCAGCAAAATTAATCTCTTGACGTGGCTTTGCTGATGCAATTAGAAAGCTAACACAAGTATGAGAAAGCTGACGTAAACTGGAATTATGCTAGAAAGAAAGAAAAACCAAGATAAAGAACTTCTTGCTGATGAATGATTGTTCCAGTTTCCTTGTGCAATGAAAACTGGAAGTGTCATGGCTTTGCACAATAAAAGTCACTGAATGATTTTTTTTTATTTATTTGGTCATATTCCAATTATGTATAAAGGTGGTTACTCTATTATCATGATCCAAATAAGAATCCTAAAAAAGACAACAGGCAAATGCCTATATAAGAAATGCTGTGTCAGATAAACCCCTTATTCCAAATATCAATATTGGGGAAGTCGTGACCTAGTGGTTAGAGAGTTTGACTCCTAACCCTAGGGTTGTAGGTTTGAATCTCGGGCCGGCAATACCACAACTTAGGTGCCCTTGAGCAAGGCATCGATCCCCCAACTGCCCCCCGGGCAAAGCAGCATAAATGGCTGCCCACTGCTCTGGGTGTGTGTTCACAGTGTGTGTTCACTGCTCTGTGTATGTGTACTTTGGATGGGTTAAATGCAGAGCACGAATTCTGAGTATGGGTCACCATACTTGGCTGAATGTCATGTCAATTTTACTGGAATAATTAAGTAATAATGGGAGCTTTTCATGATATAGGCAATAGTGTCTAAAAAGTTGTAACCAAACACAATGATATCAAACCTGCCTTATATTTAATATATAGGGCCTATAGGGATATAGTTTAACTTTACTATCTTCTCAAACTGAGGACAACTGAGGGACTCATATGCAACTATTACAGAAGGTTCAAACACTCACTGATGCTCCAGAAGGAAAAACATTATGTTAAGAGCCTGGGGTGAAATCTTTTGAACATTATTCTTATTTTGCCTAAATGTTATATTTCTTCATTTATTACTACCATTCAGAGGCTACGGAAGATAGTTTACATGTTTCCCTGATGGCAAAATAAGTTAAATTTACCCTGATCTTCAAATTCAAAAGGTTTTCATCCCTGGCTCTTAATGCATGGTTTTTCCTTCTGAAGCATTAGTAAACATTTGAACCTTCTGTAATAGTTACATATAAGTTCCTCAGTTACAATATATAGATACATATAAGTTCCTCAGTTATCCTCAGTGTGAAAAGATGGATCTCAAAATCATACAGTCATTGTTGGAAAGGGTTCAAATACACAAAAATGCTGGAAACCAAAGAATTTATGAGACCTGAAGGATTTTTCTAAAGAACAGCAGGCAGTTTAACTGTTCAGGACAAACAAGGGACTTATGAACAACTACTGTATCACTAAACAAACACAAAAACAAAAAACACAGCTGTGGATCATTTAGGCAAATATATGTGGACTATATGTAAACATATTTTCTGTGAAATATCTTATCCAGGTTAGTACTAAATGAACAATAACATGCATTTTGTTTGATCCCAACATCTGCACATTTTGCAGATTCGGAACAGGGGATGAAAACTTTTGACCTCGACTGTAATTGATGAATGAAACTTAATTTTGGGATAAACTGTCCCTTTGTATGCCACAGGTAATCATGTGATCATGTGGTTGGTGATTGCCAGTGGCATATGCACACACTCACAAGTTCATACAGTACATAATCTGAAAGATTCTATATTGCAGTAATTAAAAAGGCAAAATACACCTTTAAGATGCATTGACAGAATATGTAGATTTCTTGTAAAAGCCGTCACGCCTCTTTTGTGTGATCTAAAAGGGATTTGAGAGTAATCCATACAGAAACCCAGTCGGGGATGGAGAAGGGGGTTGAAGAAGATTTTGCTGCAGGGCACACAAGTTCACAAATAAGAAGGTCCATATGTTCAGGGTCATTGGTCTAAAGGGGCTGTAACGGGCCAAATCAATATGACACGTCTGGTAACACACGAGGTCATATAACACAGAGCCCTCCTGAAGACTGACTATGGATCTGTCATCTCCAGAGATCTCATCTCTCTCATTGACAATTACATGCGTGTCTGTGTGTAGACACCACTCACAGCCAGCGATGACACACGCATGCTCTCATCACACTCACCGGCTGCTGATTCATGTTCTCTGGATTATTATGAAATCAGGCTGGATGAAATGAATCTCAGTAGAGTGGGACGAGTAATTACACTCGCTCATTTTTTTCTGAATATGTTGATTGAATTGTGCCTCATACATCTTTAAGATTTATTATCAATAATCCAATTTATTATCAATAATCCAAATCCAAGTATCTATGTCTTCAACAAGCCACATGATTAAAGATTATCCATGTCCAATACACCTTACTTTGTTTAAGTGATCTAAACAAATCCCTAACGCATGATAAATATTATTAGTGATGCCTGTCTTAGCAAAAATTTACCTAAATCCTAAAATTGCATGCACAAGTGCACTGTGCAGCATGCATGCAAAAATTTTAATTTTTGAAAAATTTTAAAATGATATTTTTAAGAATTAAGAATTGGTTGTCATAAAAGCTTTGCATGCTAGGAAACTGTTAATTAGTTTGGAAATACCAATTCTGTTGAACCTTGCCAGGCGGATATCCAGAGAGCAGAAAACAAAGCAAGGAACAACGTGTCTGTGGCCCCCAGCATGGCAAGTGTCATATTCTGGCGCACATGAGGCTGATTTCAAATGACAAGATGGGAACAGCCCTTCATTTGAGGCACAGTAAGACACGGGGAGATTAAATAAAACTGTGCACTCTTCTAGAAAACTTTATTGCTTCCAGATGGATACAAGCTTCCTCTCAGCAGCACTCCAGCAAAGGCGAGACACAGGGGGCCCGACGTCATGTCATTATGCAACTAATGTATGGACAAAAATAATAAATTCTACACCGGCAGTGATCTGAGCTGTTAGATTTTATTACAGTGAGATTTCAGTATACATGTGGTCTGATGTATATGCATTGATTTTAAGAGCAGTGCTTGAAGAATCTTTTTTATTATTGTTCTTACTTAACATCAGTTACATGAAAAAGCTAAGGTATTATGTTACTCATCTTATACAGTTTGTGAGCCAGACATAAATGATATCTGTGGCTAGCTGAGAAGTGTTTTGTTACTTTTTAAGTGATTAGACTAACAATTTTTGCCTGTTAGACAATAAAATAGTCAAAAAATTTCACTTTTAACATATGGACCCAAGCCATATCTAGAGACTTTTGCTAGTGGGCAAGAAGATTATGACACAAATAATCATATTTTTGGACTTGTTTTTCAGTAAAAATCATTCAAACAAAATAAGCAACACTGCATAAAATATTAAGACTTTGTTGTCTTTTCCTACTTGTCCATAAAATATTCCACTTGTTTTTTCCTCTTGTTTTTAACTTAAAAACAAGTTGTTTTCAGATGGTAAAATAAATAAAACATCTGCCAGTGCAGTAAGATAAAAATACACTTGTATTAAAGATACAACAAAACAAGTCTTAATATCTAATGAATCTTGCATTTCAAGTAAATTAAAATCATGTTTCATATATTTTTTGATATTTTAACCAGGAAAATGTAACTTTAAGCATGATTTTGCAGTGTAAAGACTTAAAAGTTGGCTATTCAACTTGGACTAGCAAGTAACCTCATAGAAAACTCTAGTAACTGCATAGCAAAGCCCTGGTAACCACCTACAACATCCTAGCATCATGCTAGTGAAATCTGCACTCTTTCCTTAAGAAATTATAAAAATCTATAGTTACTTCTCCATATAGAAAATATCCCTGAATGTCTTTTAAATCTGTTCACCTGCATTCACAGGGTGCAGTTTGGCAGAGGGTCTCTTTGTCTCATCTTCTCCCTACTCTTCGTTGATGCGTGCAGCGCTCTCACAGATGAAACTAATACGGTGGTTTGAAAAGAGTCCAACTGCGGAAAGCCTGTGCCAGGTCAGCAAGCCACTCTTTGCCCCCATGTTGTGTAGGGCCATGTGGTTCCCAGCATGGTGTCCGAGAGCATATTTTCCACCTGTGCCTGTGGAAGCCTGTGTGCCCAGACCCACACACCAAAACCCAATATTTACATTTTTATATTGCCGTTTTCAAGCCCCCAGGATGCAAACAAAGGAGACAGCGTCTGCTTTTTCCCTGTGTGCAATTAGACTGTGACACTGTATATCCCTATTGTAATACAGAGGGGTCACACACTTGAACTTTGACTGTGTTCGGTACACAAGCCAGCTGAGTGGCATGCATGGGACAATCTGCCTGATAAAGTAGCATTTTAAAAGATTCTATAAAACGAAACACCGCTTTGCATTTGCAGTGCAGCTTATTACTGTATATTTTGGTTTTGGTCTGTGCATGCAGATTTCCATCATTGCATACAGCCCCTTGTGTTTTTAATTTAATTAAATATGTTTTAGCAATAAGTGTAATACTCTCACTTTACTGTTTAAATACATTTTACTGATTTATCCGTCAAGGTCAAAAGTGAATTAGAATCCAATTTGTGGTTCTGGACCGGTCTGGAGCTTTTGATGTTTTTGTTTTGATTTCTGTTTTGTTTTGTTGTTTAATATTGGTTGATTAATAAAAAGTTTTCTTTTGATGTTTTTTGTTTTGTTTTGTTTTTTTGTGGTTTTGTTTAGCCACATTTTGTTTTGTTTAGCCACATTTTGTTTTCATTTGTTTTGTTTTGTTATAGACACATTTTTGTTTTGTTTGTCTTGTCAGTAAGGTCATATGTTGTTTGGAATTTTTCAAAATATCTTCTTTTGTGTTTTGCAAACGAATGAAAGTCATACAAATTTAGAACGACTGCAGGCTTACAGCGAGATGCATTTTTTCATTCAATGCAAAACTGCTCTTATGCTTATTCTTATGCTGTAATGCACTTTTGGAAGCATGTACTGTACGTCTATCTCGTTGGGTCTGTAACCAGAGGCTCCTAACCTGAGTCTCAGGTGTTAGTAGAAGAGCTGAGCATGTCTCAGCATAATGACTCATTATTGATGCTAATGATGTTCTGCTCATTATTTTTAAACAGGCTCTAGAAATAAACAATTATCGTCACCTACTTTTCATTATGCTCCCGGCCAAAATAATTTACGGATATGAAAGAGGAAAAAATGTGATCTGTAAGACTGGATACCTTAATGTGTAACATAACTTCATTAATGTAGCTAAATTGCTAAATTTATATTACTTATCAGCATATCTGAAGTTGCAAAACATGTTTTTTGTTGGTTGATTGATGTTTACTGAAGAGTGTACCGTTATGGAAAACTGACATTGACTCTGCCCAGGATTTTTCCATGCGGAGGATGGAGAATGTGTCTGGACTAAAAAATGTCCCCCTTCTGTCCCTTGGTACTGTGAAATGGGATCAGATAACCTCAGCGGTGCAATTAGCCTCAGAAATCTGAGGCTGAGCCAGTCAGTCCAGTTCCAGAGAGCTACACTGGGGCAGATGCTCCATGCTGACCGCAATGGTCAACCAAAGTCCTCTGAGTTCTGGGAAAAACAGGTCATTTTAAAAGATCTAGTACCGCAGCGTGTGTATGGTAAACCATCTAGCATTTGCTTGCATGACATGCTCATTCAGCTCAGTGCTCATGTAAATTACTAGTGATCGATGAAATAAAAAGCTGAGAACTAAAGTCAATATGTTAGGATCTAATCTGAAACAAAATCATTTTAAATGCATATAGAAGAAGAATGGCATTGTGCATCTCTCATCTAATGTATTATTCCCTCTTAGAGATAAGTGAGCATGCATAAAGAATATACTCTATAAAAGTAATTAGATTCTCTCATTGTAGAAGGAAAATCCCTACAGTGGTCATATCTGATTGTGGATTTAAAAATAGCAGTTTAATCCAACCATGTTCTTTTTTATTATTATTATTATTGAACAGACGTTGCTCTTCATAGCTCAGAAGACCTAATTGAGTTCTTAGCTTGACTTTCGTCAGATGTTTCTCCTAAAATTGCATAGGACACAACAGTTGAGATGTTAAATAATGTCTGGTTTCATATTCATCTCAGATTTCACATGCCGCCTCGAATTTGAAACTTCTGAAACTCTGACACGTGAGATTATAAGGGTGTTTTGTCAGTACAAAATCTGAGAAACAATCTCATTGCTCTCAGGAGAATCAATTGAGATACTGAAGCAATCTCAAGTGTGATTTCTTTCCTATAGGTTAATCTGTTGGAATTAGCCATCATTTAATCAGTAGAATTCAGTGCAAACATTTTAGCGGTGGATTAAACTCACTGTTTATGCAACATGCATCATTTAATTAAACTGTTTCCTTTTGCATCCAGTTTTATGATTAAAAAAATAATTAAAAGCATACATTTGCAATCTCTGGCCCAGGAGCTTTGTCTGTATACATCTACACAGCCAGAGGTAAAATCAGCGCACACAAGGCGTGAACCCACCAGAGTGATCTAAATGAACTGCGTGGACTGGAGGCGTAAACTGCTCTGGCACCCAGATCAAATCACGGTGTTTGTACATTCAGCAGACAAACTGAAGTAAAGCCAAGGCCAATGCTAAGCAAATTCAGGGTTCAAAAAGTCAAACGCAGATCCCTTTGGCAAACAATCCCAGTCTCCCGCGCTTCTGTGGTTGTGGCTGAATATGAGGCCAATTCACCCGGCTCTACTTTCATTTCTGAAAGGTGAGCTAACTGGCCAGGTGTTGACTCTGGATCGGCTGATGCAATGAGAGAATTATTCAATGGTATTTTTAAAACATACAGTAGAAATAGTGCTAAAAAAAAGAAACTCTATATATTATTTACAGTTTGTCTTGTTGTCAGCTCCGTGGATAGTGGCGTCTTAAAGAGATAGTTCACCCAAAAATGAAACTTCTGTCATCATTTACTCATATCATTCCAAACCCACATGATTTTGTTCTGACAAAAGACAAAAAAGTGTCACAAATGTATTCAAGAACAAAAATATATGTATACACACACAAACACACTTTTGATAAAACATTTGGAATAATTATGCAAATACATTTTAGATCAGTCGTGGGATTTTTTTAGGCACCTATGAAAATAACATTGGATAATTTTTGAAAAGAAGTCATTCAAAATAACCTTTTCTTTGCCATTAAAGTGAAATCACTGAACTAAACATAGAAGCCTGATATAAATGCTCATTTAAAAGAAAAAATCTTAGAAAAATCTCAGATGGACTTTGCATCAAACTGTTTAAATGCTAAGAAGTAAATTTGATAACAGCTGTTTCTGTTTTGTAGGTCTAAAGCATGTGACATTGCAAATAAACGCATAACCAGAAATTAAGCAATGGGAGATGTAAACAGAGGTATCACATCATCACTGAAATCCAACACACAGTGTTGTCATAGAAACAAGCACTGAAATGCCACATTGCAATCATGTAATTTGATATTGTGTTTGTCTGCTGGTTAATATCCTTCGATCTCTCTCGTTTGTCTGTAGTGAGGGATCAGGGGCAATATTCTGATCTGTTATCCCTAAGCAGAAAAAAAGCACATGAGCGTCAAATAGAGAACCCCATCATATCGGGATCTCGCTGTCATTTTTTGGCATTTTCAAGAGAACATTTGGTAAAGGCCATAGGGGGTTATTAGATGAATGCTTTCTGTGTAATGAGAGCTCTGGCTTAATAACATTAGCTTGGATCACAGATGAAAAGTACTGTCTATAAAGCTTACGCTGACTGAAAGTCTCTCTTGCACTCGGCAGCACTCACGCTTTGAAGTGCCTGCACAATATAACAGCCAAAGACAGGAAGTACATGCCTCAGCTTCAAACTGCTGGGCGTGTTTCAAAATTGTTTCATTTTCCCCATTCGATTTTGTTCCTTGATCAATCAAACAACACTAATCAAGAATCCACTCTTTAAGAGCAATTTTGGAGGGCTTTTTAAATGAATCCCTAAAAGACGACAGCAAAGGTGGTCTTATATACATATTTATGCACGTTTGTATTTGATGCTGCTGCTGTGTTTTCCAGATAAAGACCCCCTCATGTTTGCATTTATTTCTAGTTACTCAAAATGCGGGTGCGGATTCCTTAAATAAAACCCAAAGCGAAAAACTACACAGCTTAGAGTTTCACTAATATTGAATGAAATTAAATCCTCCTAAAGTCATATGGTTATCTTCTTAGTGCAATGATGCAGATGGTAGTTTTGACTCGAGTATCATTTACTTGGACATTTGCTAACTGTCCACAAGACTGACAGATGCCCTACTTTAGGTGGTCACAACAGTCAGCCGGAGTCCATTACCAACACAGCTGTTACACATGAGTTTCTGGCAGGACTAACATTACCCCCTTTTTCCCCCCTTTATTTGGATTGTTATATTGTTGTACCCCTCTTTTGTTTGTGTAATTATTACAGTAGGGCATAATGCAGCTAAAGGCGGCCCACAGTTTGCTTACTTCTAGTTCGAATGTTTACAATGATCAACTTGTTTTATTGAAAATTGATGGAGCAGGACACTTTTTGTGAAAATAATTGACAAAGAAATTATTTTTTATTTAAAAGCATTTAAAAGGGATCTTTATGGATCTTTTTAACGTTGCAACAAGGTGGCTTTTTTAATACACAGGGATCCATGAAAACTACTAAAAAATGCTGTATTATGCATGCCAGGCCAGTAGTTGGCAATGTCTTTTTCTAAAGAAGCACTGCTCCCCATACTGAATGCATAATACGCATGATGTCACCGTTTTCACAAATGTGACCCTGGACCACAAAACCAATCTTAAGTCGCTGGAGTATATTTGTAGCAACAGCCAAAAATACATTGTATGGGTCCAAATTATAGGCTTTGAATAGATATTTTGTACATTTTCTACTGTAAATACATCAAAACTTATTTTTGATTTGTAATATGTATTGCTACAATAAGAATTTCATTTGGACAACTTTAAAGGCAATGTTCTCGATATTTTGAATTTTTTGCACTCTCAGATTCCAGATTTTCAAATAGTTGTATCTCATCCAGATATTGTCCCATCCTAACAAACCATACGTCAATGGAAAGCTTATTAATTCAGCTTTGAGTTCAATTTCCAAGGGATGCATAATTTAATAAAATGTACACCACTGTTGCAATGTAAGTCGCTTTAGATTAAAGTGTCTGCCAAATGCATAAAATGTCAATTACATTTTTTATATGTGATAATTTCAGTTATTCTCATTGGCTAGATATCTGTCATATCTACATATTTAACATTTGTCATTGAGGCAATAGCATTGTGGATGACATCACTTTGTTTTGCAAACTTTACAGAGACAAACAGGTGTTTAGGAAAGCTGTGCTTTGGTAGAAGGATACATATATTTATGGAAATGCAACTTTCTGATGTGTGATTCTAGAATTTGTGTGTTAATTGTAGGCCTAAGTGTGCATCATTTGTTAGGCCTATATATACATAACCAAAGTATGTGAGAGAAAGAGTATTTTAGAGTATTTAATTCTAAATTCAAAAACAATTCATTCTAAAACATTCATAAAACCAAGTTTCTAACGTCTCTCTCTTAATAAATCTCAGTAAGCACTTTTCTCTTCTTTGTATTAATATGCAAGACAGAAAGATATAGGCCTACAAAACCAAAATAAGAAAAAGTGAATAAAATTCAAGTGATTCATTCTAAAATTTCGAATGAATATTAATTCCAGCATTCTAAAACGGTCATAAAACCAGGTTTACAGGCTAGCCTACAGTCATTGCTTATTTTGAGTCCACGTGCTAATAAATCTCTGCAAGCACTTGCGCAGTGTACAAGAGCCGCAGTCGTGTCTGTAAACACGATACATTAATAGTGTTGTTTGTATGACTTCGAGCGCCAGACACACAGGAAGTAAACAGGAGTAGCACGCAATCACCATGGAGACGGCGGCCTCACCTGTAGGGGTCTCGGGATGAATGGGCGTCCATGTTATCCGGGTTTCCGTGAGAACCACGTCGTGGCTCTTCTTCCCGATTTGGAAGATTCCTCTCACAATCGGTTCGTCCGGTCTATATTTTTTTTCTGTTCGCCCCTTGTCGGCGTCATCCGTGCATAACTGAGGGGCCGAGACAGAGCGGTTCTCGTTTTGCTGCTGCTGTTTTCGCTTTTTCTTTTTTGCCTTGACTCGCTTTCTCGCCACCGGTTGTGTCTCGCGCAACTCTTCCTGACTCTCCGGCCACGCGTTTAGGACATCTATCGATTTACACGGGGATTCAAACATAACGTCAAAGCTTGCGGGGCAAACTCGCCTTTGTGTATTAATTCACCGGCTCTCGGTTGCTAGGCTCTTGAGGAACTTCCCCGTCTCCGTGCACCTCTAGAGCGCGCGCGCCCGCTGGGCTTTATTAGCCGAGCACGCGCGCTGCCCTCACTCGCATTTAGTCTGTTATTACTATTTCAACTGTTCATAACATTTGTGTGGCAATGTGAAATACTATGACAAGCCGTTTTAACATTTATTCCTTTTAAACTATCCATTTTATGCTACTATAAAACTAGTAACAAAATGTTTCATTTAAAATCAGCAGTTAAAGTGCTAGTGCTTGAAAAACAGGAAAAAAGATTGGAAACCCAACTATAAATGTTAAAAAAAAAAAAAACCTACAGTTAGTAGTTAGTAGTACTACTAGTAAAGCATTGGCCTGCTAAAAAAAATTAATAGGCATAGGCCTATAGCTATAGCTGATATGTGAACATTTCCCTATAGAATTTAATTTTAAAAAGTCACTATTGCATTACTTTTAATTACTAGTGATTTTAAAAGTAGCCTAAATACTAGTTAGTTAAATAATAAACAACATCTTGCAATAGAAAAGGAGTTTACAAAAATACTTACATTTTGTCAAATATTGATGGCACTTATGTAACAGTATTTACACGTTAACAAATATATAGGTTGCCTCAGACTTGGACGACTATTTGCATTTGTCTTCTTATTCTAATGACTGCATGCCTTGTTTATTTGGTGTGCTAAAGAATAAGCCCGAGTACTAGGTGAACAGGTGTGAAAAAGTCTTCCTCACACAGCACCTTGGACAGTTCCCGGATGTGGCCAAAGCTTCTGAGACTATAAGCACTTTACTCTCAGTGGATGTTTCCCCTTTTTATATGCCAGATGATTTTTTTAATGTCTTGTCAACAGTCTCGATGAAGTAGTATAAATTAAACACATTTCTAAAGAACGGTATTAGCCGTGATGTATTCCTCCCAAAGCCTCCAAAAATCTTTTACTCAATTAACAGGTGCCTATTTTACAGGATTTTACGATATTTTTATTAAGTCTTCTTTTATTATATTATATTATATTTTATTATATCTTCAAATACTTTGATCTTCACACAGAACTTTGTTTTAATAATTTATCTTCGTGAACGTTTCTAAAATGCGGGGGCATTTCATTAGCTTTAATTTACACCATTATTTTTTCATATTTTTTATTATCTCTATTTTGCGTGACAACTAACGTAATTTATTAGTGAACAAATATCCGATACATTTTAAGAAGATTTGTTTGCAGGCGTGGCACGGACAGTTGTGGATTATAAACGAATCGAGGACAAATTCATTTACACTGATGCATGATGTGAATTTTTCCTCTATGTATTTGGTAATATAGTGTGTAGAAATTCCAAATATTTTTTATAGATGAAAACCTTTTACATATGTATCGAAATTTCAGACTTTAGAAGGTGCATTTATATCGTGGCTCTGCGTTGGGCTCATCTCACTGTTTTAATATTTATTTTAGCTCTAGGCAATGCGCTCAGGTAAGAAACACCATCATTGCTCACTAAATCGATAACACGTTAGTTAAAGCATACTAACAGTGAATATCCTTTAGGACAGAAAAAAATAGGCTTTGTGTTTATTCATATTGAAGGGTATAAATTCACATGACCTTGAGATTTAATATTAATAGGTTCAAAATTTTGCCAACAGTTTCAAATGTCTAAGCTATTCATCACACGAAACTTTTGATACTGTAGCCTTAGATTTTGAGACTAACATGAATCATATTTGTTCATCCATATTTGTGTTTCTATCTAAATTATCAGATTAGAGCAAGTATGTGTTTTAAAGAAAATACCAATCATAATTAATGAAGGTTAAACGTATTCCAAATGGCTGGGAGTTCATTACATAAATGACTGTAATAATGTTCAGTTCAAACCATTTGTTTTATTTCTTAAACCTCCATCATGAACCGATACACACATACAACAGTCTCAAAACTAGAATCACTTTGAAATCAACCTCTTTTTGATTGCATCTTTGTTGTTGTTTGTTTCTTCTTCGCAACCAATTAAAATTCCCAGTCGAAAATACCCGAATAGTTAGAGCAGACTAATTCAGTCCATGATTTATTTTCCATCTTAGAAAGACAGGCCTCTCGATCAGCTTTTACACAGGTGATAGTCAAGCTTTTATATACAACACTGAGACTCTAACATCGATTTTTTTCCCCCCCAGCACTCAAAGCAATTCGCAATTTCACAAAGGATCACTGATTGAACGTAACATTAGACGGGACTCAGAGGATGGGAATTGTGCAACTCTGCATGATTTTACAGTAATTCATTGCTAAGGCAACATTACAGATTTTGAAGCACTTGCCTGCTGGTTATTACTAGATTGAGTACTGTTCTGTATAAACAAGAGATAAATCAGTTTTATAAAACATTAACATGAGGGATTGCATGGAATGGTGCAGGGATCTGACATTATAAAAATTAACAATTCTATACAAAATCACAACAAAATAATTCAGTATGGGATAGATAAGTAGTAAAATGTAATAGGTTGAAAAATATATCAATCTCTATTAATTTCTATAATTGGCCCAGTATTGGATTAAAAATTGCATAGATTCCAAATTATTGCTTGTGATTTTGTAGCATGGATAAGTAACACATTCTGAAGAAGGTCACGCATGTCCCACCTGTGTGTGACCGCAACGTAGAAGCGCTATAGAATACAATACATAAGGTGAACGAGAATAAACGAATTCTCTCTTCTCCTAAAGGCAGTAACAACAATAAATACGTACATAAGATTAAGCATATAATGTTGTTGCTCTTTTTGCATCAGCCATAACAGAAGACCGTGACGAGCAAGTCTCACAAATGTCTGATAGAATCACGAGTCGTGAAATATCGCGTTCAGCTGGGCGTTCATGACCCGCTCGTGATGCGAGTGCCCTTCGTACGACATAATGTTCTCCATGGGTACATCACAGCGCTGCGTGGAGCCCGCGTAAAGAGATGCGTGTCCCTGCGCGCCGGCCAAGCCCGCTGCCTGATAGTGCATGGTAAAGGCGTAGTTCTTCTCGAATTCCGACGAATGCTCGTGTTTGAAGGAAAAGTTCCCATTGACGCTCAAAGGCGGACTAAGGGGTCCGTCAAACGAGGGACTGGTGCAGTCTGTGAGAGCGGTTTCAAAGAACGGCTCCAGTGCGCTCCCGTACGAGTGTGGCTTGACGTGAAATATATGAGAGCTGTCCATTGTACCGTACGGAGGGCTGGGAAGACCGGGCGTCTGGTAGGAGTAGGGAAGAGCGGAAAAGGAAGCACTTGCTGTTTGCATATGAGGGGGCATTTCCTGGCTCTGCTCGGGGAGAAAAGTTCTGGGGTTCAGTTGGAGGCATCCTGCAACCAAATTGGTCGTGGGCTGGGACAAGCCCTTGCACAGGGCCTGCACGAAAGACATCAGATCCGGGCTCTTGCCCGACCTCAGGGTTTCCGATAGCGCCCAAATGTAGTTCTTGGCCAGTCGGAGCGTTTCGATCTTGGAGAGCTTCTGCGTTTTGGAGTAGCACGGCACAACTTTGCGCAGGCTCTCGAGCGCATCGTTGAGGCCGTGCATGCGGTTCCTCTCCCGGGCGTTCGCCTTCATGCGCCTCATTTTGAACCTCTGCAGACGCGCCTTGGTCATCTTCTTCTTCTTGGGTCCTCGTCTTTTCGGCTTGGTGTCGTCGCCGTCTTCTTCCTCCTCCTCTTCCTCATCGTCATCCTCATCTTCGAGTTGGTTGAGTCCTACTTCGTCGTCCTCCATATCTTTATGCATGGGCACGCTGGAGTTCTCCTCGTCTTGCTCGTCTTGGGAGCTGCTGTGACACTTGTCGGTCCAGTTCGTGCTGGTTTGAGACTCCAGCATCATGCTTTCCTCGGTGTAAGATTTCGTCATGTTGGAACTCTGCAAAGCGATAAATAAAGCATTTAAACGTCCATTCGGTCACATTTTCTGTATTATCTTTCAAATGAGAGCCATGCAACATTAAGAAATGAAAAGCGCTACGCTGCACGTCCAAAATGCAACTACACATGACCTGTGGATGAATCATAGCTGCTTACTTTATGCAGCTTTATTATGTAACATCATCAGTGTTTCCTAATCAGATAGAGCCCTTGTTGTTCATTTTGAAGTAAAGGAATTTAATAAGGAATATCTTTTATGTCTTTTTATTCTATAGGTATTCAGAAACTAAATCTTATTTCTGGTTAGATTTAGAATCAATTATTGAATTGAATTCTCACAAGTAAATTGGTATTGCCTTGACTGAACAGCAAGATATAACTAGTTTTGAATTGTATTCCTAAAAGCAAGTGTTGTAGCAACATCAGAAGTTTAGATATTAAGATGGTAAAGTTTGTATTTTTTAAGTGTATTATCCACTGGAAAGAAATGTTAACAGAATCAAATTTGTACTTATTTTTCTTCATCAGCAATTAAATTGAAACGCGCACTTAACTTGTCATTGTAAGTTAGCGCTTCTTCACTATCTAATGTAACAATTAATTTTCAGGTTTTATAGGTTGTTGTGTGGGTTTTACGAATTATATTCTTCATTATAGTGGATCAGCTAGATCTAGCTACGCCGATCAAAATTACACGTCTAATCAGTTGAGTTTACCACAACATCATAAGAATGATCTTAATGGGAAATAGTTCAACACATTATGTGAAATACAGACAGATTTATTAAAGAGAAAAAAACATGACATAGCCTACCTGTGTTGAATGTCTTGTTATGATAGTTTCATGCCCCTCGTATTGCTGTGGGAAGTCCTGCGGATTGAAGCCTAATGTGGCTGCGCCGATGGGATGCTCTGGTTATATAGCGGTGCTGCTGATGCTGGAAGATGCGAGTGGATGTCTGTCTGTGGCTGCCTCTACAGTCCCACCCTGCGTCCGTGATTGGCATCTGGCCCCGCCCCTTCCCCCGGCACGCGCCATATGGCCGGCTACGTCAGGAAAACGGCCTCGAGCGTCACGTGATCTCTTCCATTTGTATTCGCCAGAGCTCCGTATTCCGTCCCTTTGTGGCCGAAAGAAAGTGGCCATCTGTCGCCAGTTAGAGACTCCGTGGACCTGTTTGTACCCGCAGGATGGATTAACCCTTTCATGCGTGGGACACATTCAATCACGACCGGCTCTTTCTTTAGCTAGGATACATCCCGTTGTCTTAATTCCTTATGCGTGTCCATAAATTAGCTCATAATCACTCAGTAGCCTAGGTTTTGTCACTAATTATGAGTGGAAATAGGTCCTGTCTAAAAGAATATAAATAGCCTACGCCAAAATTATGTAATATTTAAATTCAATCACAAGTATTAGGATATTGTTATATTATTATTACTATTCGTACTTTTTATTATCTGACTTGACTAGGCCTATTTTTTAAAACATAAATAAATAAAACAATCGAATTTTATGCTGAATCACAAATTGTTTTTTTAGAAATGTGTGGTTTGTTGGGGTGGTTGGGTGGATTCGTCGCTAATCTTTTACAAAGATCTCGTGATATTTATTGTAAACAGTGATTGCAAAGTCTGGCTCGAGACCCCGGTAATGAGTCCCCCTCTTTTCAACGCTTGTCGGTCGGCACGCGAGTCACACGCGTACTGACAAAAAGCCTGTTTCACGGCTCACTAACCTGATCCAGCGTCCGAAATCTGCTGGTTTCTATTCAATTTAATATCATTGCCAATCCAACCCCCTACAAAAAGATAGACCAACGTGATGACCGTTGAAAAGCGAGAACATAAATGAAGCAATAACTACAATGGCATTTTAACGCATGTGGAGCAGTTGTGCTTTGAGGAAATTACCCTTACATAGGCCTGCTATTTTCCCCCCAGGAATTATTTAAACACCTGACAAAGTAACCTTTTCACTGTAAATATGGGTGCATGATCTAATCATGCATCAATTAATCACGTATTTGTTAGTTTTGAGAGCATTGTCTTTAAAATATTGACCAATGTGCTATTTATTTTTGCGATAGAATCAGTTCAGAAAAACATCTTAATATCAGTCCACCGAACATAGCCTATCCATAAATTAGTATAATTTAGGCTTGCTCAGCTTTGCATTTGTCAACTTCATAAGAGCATATTAAATATTTTTTTGCATGCAGGTTTTACATTTGTTTCGTTGAGGTAATGGAATTATTTTTGTGCTCTCCAAGTCTTGAGTTGACTATCTCGTCTCTGGCCTCCCATGCTGTTTGTTCATGCGTGGAAAATATTTCATTTCCATTGTTTGCTTTTCTGTGATTATCTCTCCTGACATCTGTTAATGGCCTACCGCAGACATTTGATAACCAGGTAACCGTGAAGTGTCCACGAACACTCACGGGCTCTGAGTGCTGCTAATCTTTCTCATAAAAATCGACAAGTTTGCGCCGGTCAAAGGTCCGAAAGGAAGCCGTCTGTTTGCCTGTGAGTGTGTCTCGCTGTTGCCATGCAAACCAAGAGACGTGAGGAGAGTGATTTCAGCACCTCTGACAGCAACTCGATGGACTTGCGTCGCATTTAGTTCATGCTGCTTTTGAAGTCCTCGTTTCTTCAGCATCCCACACACTGGCACTTTTCATTTGATCTGCAATTAGTAAAAATTACAGGCATAAAAATATACAGAGTATGATGTCTTATTACATTGCTTTGCACATACTGATAGCCTATTTTTCTCTGGCTTAAATCTGAGGTGAATAAATAAAGGGCTAAATTTCAGATTATTGCTTAAACTGATATATAAAATAATGTATTTGCGATTATATATATTGCCTATATATATTGCCTATATATATATATATATATATATATATATATATATATATATATATATATATATATATATATATATATATATATATATATATATATATATATAGGCATAATTCAATGACTTTGAGTGATCGACTTCGTAAAATATCGTAATTAATAGGCCAATTCTAGTTCGCTTGGCGCCCTTGGCACAATTATCCAACTGTCACATCAGTTTTTTTTTCTCGAATCTGTGCTATTCTACAACAACTATTTATTTATTTATTTATGTAACGTCGGATACAAACCGAGAACCGTGCTACGTTACCGACAAAGACAATTTGTTCGTGAACTTGTAGGCTATTCTATCTTTTGTGTGTTAAAAAAAAAAAAAAAAACACAGGCTACTTATGCTATAGCCTTTTAAAACAACAACATTCTATCCGGTATTTAAAGAACAGAAGTAGGTCGCGTTCTTTAACGCTTCCTGTTAGCTTCACCTCTCGACACGATATGAGGTCACCCCAATTATATTTATTAATTATTTGACCTTTAAGGCCCTCTGCTTAAACCAACAGACCTTTCCTCAGACTGGAACAGTGGATCCAAACCAAATCTCTCTCTGCTTGTATGGCTCTCCCGACTGAATAAACCCCTATCTCTTATTTCATTGCGAGTTGCTCTAATTACTTATGCAAAAATGCAGATTTGTATTAATTAGTTTGTCCGCTGATTAGTTCTGTGGTATTTTGGCGCAATAAATCATGCAGAGGCCCTCGTTTTGGCTGGTGACCCATCTGTGCAGCTCTGTGGAGTGTTTCTCTACTGTAGTTCAAGAACTCGTTCGGGTTGCAGGTAAGGCCACCTGCTGAACACTCGAGGCAGTCTGCTGCACGCTTCAACAGCATTTCAATTCACACACATTTAACAAGAAAATAAACGGCTAACAGGGGTAAAATCATTTCCTTTAACAAGTCGTTAATTTTGTATAGCCTAATAAAAAACATCAGTAGGCCTCGCCATATCATAGCTTATAAAAACACATAATTAAAGCAGGCTATTCATCTTTAAATAATGATCTGTGCATTCTAATGAAATAATTTTAATTAATGTTGTATTAAAGTGATTAAACAAAAATATTCTTTGTATTATTTATCAATCATTTATGGAATTAATTGCTAGTGTATTAAATGAGCCTTGGCTCCTTTGGTTTTACCATAATTGTATTTAAATGTACTGTAAATATATTATATTATTTAAAATGCTTATAAGTCAACGCATTTTACGTTTAATATTCTGGTATGTTTACTTAGGAACCCTGTGTGTGAGATCGGAAGAGTCGAGCAACGATTCTGAAGAGTCTAAATATGGTCGCGAGCGCCATCTTCTGATTAAATGGAGAAACTACACTGAAAAAAAGGCAAGTAACACTGAAGTAAATGTGAAAAATGAAAATAGACTTGAAAAAGTTTTTTCTTGTAAAACTTAATCTAATGATTTAATTTATTTCTATTTTTATTTATTAATTAATAATCCCTACAATGTATTCTCTTTTTCAAAATATCGGAACATTAAATTATAGAATACTTTATAATAATTCATGAAAAAAATAATTTTATATATATATAGTGTGATATATACATATACATATATATATATATATATATATATATATATATATATGTATATATATATATATATATATATGTATATATATATATATATATATATATATATATATATATATATATATATATATATATATATATATATATATATATATATATATATATATATATATATATATATATATATATATATACAGTACAGACCAAAAGTTTGGACACACCTTCTCATTCAAAGAGTTTTCTTTATTTTCAGGACTATGAAAATTGTAGATTCACACTGAAGGCATCAAAACTATGAATTAACACATGTGGAATTATATACATAACAAAAATAGTGTGAAACAACTGAAAATATGTCATATTCTAGGTTCTTCAAAGTAGCCACCTTTTGCTTTGATTACTGCTTTGCACACTCTTGGCATTCTCTTGATGAGCTTCAAGAGGTAGTCACCTGAAATGGTCTTCCAACAGTCTTGAAGGAGTTCCCCGAGAGATGCTTAGCACTTGTTTGTCCTTTTGCCTTCTGTCTGCGGTCCAGCTCACCCCTAAACCATCTCGATTGGGTTCAGGTCCGGTGACTGTGGAGGCCAGGTCATCTGGCGCAGCACCCCATCACTCTCCTTCTTGGTCAAATAGCCCTTGATGCCTTCAGTGTGACTCTACAATTTTCATAGTCATGAAAATAAAGATGTATGTCTCCAAGATTCTTCAAGAAACCTTATTGCAAAGTACTGTTAAATATTTAAGGCACTTTTGTGTAAAAATGCTGTAAAATGTACAATCTCTGTGTGGAGCACTTGCTGTTGTCAGACTCCTTGTGCAAACCAAAGTCTCTCTGGATTATTACAATTGATGGCAAAATGAATATTTGGAAATGTAAAAATAACTGACTTAAAGCCATTTTTAGCTGGTCAAAATACTAGTGTTCTAATAATTTTGGCCAACACTGTATATATTTGTCCTGTAAACACAGTTCAAGCTTTAATTCATGCAACAGCTGTTAAAAATGCTGATATTGAAATTAATTGATTGTAATTTAAAAGCGCTTTAGAGGTGTGTTACATAAGAGTCCACTGCTAGAACAAACAAGCATTTGCAAAAGTTGGCTTTTAACAGAAAACCTTACTGAAGTTTTTAAGATATAGGTCTAGTCCATGTGTGACAACTAGCTCTGGCCTACCCTACCTCAATAATCGTGAACACCCATTTAACACCTGTTAAATACCTACTGGGTTTTTACCTCACAAGCAAAAAATGTAAAGGTCTTCAGCATTATTTGGGCAGTTCAAAAATTCTAGCAAACTCATGCAGTTCTGCAGTTTTATAGCATATGTTGCCTTTTCCATGAGTAGTGTTTTACCTATACATTTAAGATTAAATCTACCCAGAACTGTAAATACAACAAATATTATGTTTTTAAGGGGGCAGATAATATATTCTACTCATATATCATATTTGGAAACATTTAGGATTCATAATATCAAATGGATACCCATTGTTGTGCACCTCTGAGATATATTGCTTCAGAAATCCTGACAGTGGTCCATAAATCAAGTTGTAACCATCCACTGGGTAATAACATGAACACAATACCTCTTCCCATCTGTTTTATGGCAAAAGAACAGTAATTAAGATTCCACTGAGAAACGTTGGCAATACAATTGAATTGAATTAGCTATTACTTCAATTTTGCTGAAACAAATAGGCATCAAATTTGCAACGATTTTTTTTTAATTAATAATTTCTTGTGAATTATTCTGGAGCACTTAACATAGACTGAATAATTACATTACAGATGTTTTAAAATATGTCTTCCCTTCTAGAAACACAACATAGGGTATTATTCTGTTGGCGAATAGCTCTTATAACAGCTCGAGGGGTGTTGTAAATCAGCTGCCTCTTTTTCAGCAGTAGATTTTATACATTGACCCTCATGCAGGGTAGTGAATAAGATACATTGTGGTTTTATAGTCTCATGGTTAGATGTCTATCACAGGTGCCTCATCATAGATGCATTGCTTGGTGAACCACTTCCCCGCCTTGCTCACAGATGAAACTTCCTTTTTAGCTCATCAATAGATTCACAGACATCTGTTTTTGTCTTTATGACATTAAAGATTTCATGCCCTTTCTTATAAAAATATCTTAACTTTATTTATCCTTAAAGCTATCTTGTTAAAAATGAATGAATGTATTTACTAGGAGAGTCTAATATTAATCTCGCAGAGTGCTCAGGTGACACTTTCATATATATATATATATATATATATATATATATATATATATATATATATATATATATATGAATATGTTTATGCAAATGTAAATACAATAAATAATGTAAATAAAAGAAATATTAGAGTATGTTTTACCAAAAAAAAATACATTTCAGTCTTTCTCCTTCACATTCTTTCAATTTCACGTTCAGTTGAATGTATTTTGTTTTTGTAAACTGTAAAATTGACTAGATCTTTCTGAGTGAAAATTGCCATTCCCCCCCCCCCAGTGTAATACGCAGACTTCACAGTGCAGATGTCAAGTGTGACAGCTCAGTTTTGGATCAGGTAGGAATGGTGCACTGCTTATCATCTTCCAGCAGGTTTCAGGCCAGGCATATTTTTGGGCTCCGTCTCGCCCATGTTGTTACTTTTCACTCTTTTTTCCGGAAGCGGAAGCATTGTACTTGAAGTTTTGGAATAGTTTTGGCAGATGATTCAGTGCACTAGATACTTTCTAACTATCCGCGTGCGATCATCATCACGTCCCGTTGAGATGGTAAGATGTGTTTTTCTGTTATTTCTCTAGTGTTTGTTTTTAATCTTGCGCGCTCTCCTGTATTTGCTGCTGAATTTAAGTTGTTTTACACGCAGATGTTCACTGAAAGACAGACATTTAAGCGGTCTTGCTAGTTTAATGCGTAATATGGCGTTTCAGCACGCTCGCGTTCATTTCTAAAGTTTATTTACAGTCTAATGCAGTTGTTTTGCATGCGCGTGTGATTGAAACGGTATATTAGTATTCATATTTTGGAAAAGCAAAGTAAAGGGAACTTTTGCGCTGTAATGAATGGGCTGTACGGTTCGGTGAACAGTTTTGCAACTAATCGGATGACGTTACAATGATTTCCCCATATCTTTTCTTGAATGCCTCCTTTGGTTGACACTGATGATCATGGATATGTTAGTGGGTCATGTCCGTGTCACCTGCTGCACCCTCCTGCTTATGTCTGGAAAGCGACCAGCTGTTGAGTTTATGGCCTCTTTAGATACTCCTTAATTGCTGGAGTTTTTGTTATGTTTATAGGAATGATAATTACATGCTATTCAAAGATGGTGATATCTCTCTTTTTGCATTCTTGATCCATTGCTAATCAGGTTAGATGACTAGAAGAAAATATGAACTCATTTAGGGCCACTCAAAGCTCTCATCTGAAGTGTTTTTGGATTTGTGATTGTTTTACGTTATGTTGACGAATGTTTTTTTTTTTTTTTTTGGAAAATGTATTTTATTTGATGCTTTGTGCTGTTAAAACGCGTTTTTTGTTGTTGTTGTTGTTTTGATTAGTGATTCTCAAACTTTTTATGAAGGTGGACCAACTGAACAGTAAAAACATCTAGAACAGTTAATTTTTAAATAATGTAAAAATAAGTTTGTAAAATACATTATTGAATGAAAATAGTCTTACTTTTACGAATGCATAATGTTGCTGGAAGTTGGATCCAACATTTTCGTACACTGACATATAACTGTCAGTTATGTTAATTAAGTGAGACAACTAAAGCACTTGATCATTAATTATTTTTGACCAGTTATTTATTGTTATGAGGTAATCACTTGATTCATTAAATGTTGGTGCTCCCTATCAACTTTAATTATGTTATGTAAATTACTGTTCAAAAGTTTGCAGTCAGTACATTTATTCAGCAGTGATGCATTAAATTTACCAAAAGTGACAGTAAAAAATGAACACTGAAGACTGGAGTAATGATGCTGAAAATTCAGCTTTGTCATCACTGAAATAAATTACATTTGAAAATATATTAAAATAGAAAACATTTATTTTAAATTATATTAATATTTGACTTACAATTTTTACTGTATTTTTTGACAAATAAACAGCCTTGGTGGACAAAGACTTATTTCAAAAAGTACATTTTTACTGACTGTAATATAAGGCAAGCTTTAGAGCATACTATCACGTCATACAATTGTGTCTTTTACAGACTGCTCTGACGCATAGTTACACGCACACTGTCACTGTAAACTGGCATGTCAATCATCTTGTCACAGTTAACATCCTTAACATTTCATTTAACTTCCTACCGTTAAGAATATGAGACAGATAATCTGTGAAAAAATCAAGCTCCTCTGGCTCCTCCCAGTGGTCCTATTGCCATTTGCAGAAATTCATCCGCTCCCGGTAAGAAACAACCAATCAGAGCTGCGGTCCGTAACTTTTTTTGTATTCAAGATTTACAGAATGTTTATAATAAGCGAGTACACCATGAATCCATTTTCCAAACCGTGTTTTTAGCCTGTCCTGAATCACTAGGGTACATCTATAATAAGTGTTTATATTCGGACTATTTTAGATTGCTTCGGGGGTACCGCGGCGGAGTAACCCGGTACCTTTGTGATTCTTCATAGACATAAACAGAGAGAAGTAGCTCCGGCTACAATGTTCTTCCGCAAGACGCAAGCAGTTCTGTTTATTAACCGCTAGAGCGTCAAAAGTTACCGACTGCAGCTTTAATTGGCAAATGGATGTTTATAAAAGTTCAAATTGTTGTTCTAGATGCAATATCCTAACACAGATAACATTAAATAAAAAATGAACAGGTTAAATGTTTAGTAATTATTAGTAACTCAAACCCCTTTATCTAAACCTTTCTACCTAACCATTGGTCACTCACATCTGCCATGTTTGTAGTTAAAAAAAAATTGTTAGTGTTTGTATTTCTGAACCAAATCATTCGTCAAAGTGCAATGGATTGTAGGTAGTATTAACCATCAGTGTGTGCACGGATCCCCAAGTTGTTTAATGGTAATGTCAACCTGAAATATTAGCATATTGCCCGCCTATTTGTTGGTCTTTTCTCGTTGGTCTGAATGAAAATGCAAATTCATTCTTTACCCCTAGTTATAAAATAACGGTCTCTCTGGTAACGGTGTACATTAAGCAGCACTGCGCTCACAAACGCTGCTTCATCAGGCATGATGAAATTAAAATGAGAACAATCTGACCAATCACCACAGATTAGCATTACGCAAAGGAGGTGTTTGGAAAAATGAATCATCGAGTGAATCGTTTGGGAGTTGTTGAGCAATTAAAAATAAATGAATATTAAAATACAATGAAAGTTTTTTTTTTTTCACCTTGAATGCATGTCAACCTGTTATTGAGGACTTCCCAAACCAAAATATGAACCTTTTATTACCCATAATAGGAGCACTTTAAGATACTCATTCAAGGACCACTAGTGCCTCACTAACAGCAGTTTGACATGTATTTATTTTTAAACTGAAGCTTTAGTGCTTTTAACCATTGCCAGGACTTCCTAGTTATGTTTAGTGGCTCTCTAGTCTCCTTAAAAGTTCATTCCACTCTCTCATGTTCGTGACTTTAATGTGAATATTAAAAGTAGGGCAGTTCTGTTCTATGCAAACATAAAAGCAGGAGTGCTGTCTTCTGGGTGTCTTCAGATAACATTGGTCAGGTGTAAACACAGCTGACGTGTGTGTGTGTGTGTGTGTGTGTGTATGTGTGTGTAAAAGAGTGTGTTTGAGCAAACAAGAGATACTGATGTGTATTTGCAGAGATAACACGGTTGAATCCGTGTTGTCGCATGATTCACTGCATTCCTGCCACATGGAGAGACCATGTAAACAAATTTTTAAAGGAAAAGTTCATCCAAAAGAAAAAAAAACATACTCACCACTGTAGATTTACAATTATAGGGATAGCCTGAAATTGAAGCCGTCATTCACTGGAAGAGCTCTGAAATCTCATTTGTGGTTCTGTTACTCAAACTCACTGCATTGCAATTAGTAACATTTCCATTTTTTGTGTTAACAGGTCTCAAGTTGCTTCTCGTGGAATATGTGTCACGTTAACTAAACAAAAGGTGCGGCTCTGTTTTCTTAGCAAAGTACTGTTATTTACAGTGGGAAGTTAGATTATATTAAAGTGAACAATTTCCATTTTGAAATGGTCACTGCAACTATATTGCATTTCTTTCCCAGGTCTAGATGCCATCTAGTTTAGTTTGGCATAATGCCTGTTGTTTCAGATCCAAGGAACAATTTACAGCCATCAGCTGTAATTTTCCCATATTAGACATGCAAAACTGTTGTTATGCGCCGACTGCTGATGCTGCTTTACCTTTACATGATGAAGAAGGGAGTCTGTAACACAGAACGAAGCATATGAGAAGGTTTTCTGGTGCATTTTAGCAGCCGTCTGTCTCATGCGTTGCTTCACTTAAGAGAGCTATCTTACAAATAGTAAATGAGTCCTAAATGGTTTGTTTTTCTGCCCTTTGCATAAAAACAAATCAATATGAATGCTATCGAGGGCTTTGTCCGCAGGAAATTAATTCAGCTAGGGGCCTGAAACAGACCCGGCTTATTGAAACCTCAAGAGAAAGGCTTCAAAGATACATGAGGGAAATGACACTGTTGTGTTGTACAGTTTACATCACTCACTCAATAGTTGTTAGTAAGATGAGGGTTTGGTGAATAATTCATAAACCCAAATGGTATGACTACAACAGAATTTTTTTTCTTTTTGGATGTATTGAAATTGAAAGTTTGACAAGGTTTTTGTTTAAAGGCCAGTCTGTCATAAGTCATGATTTGCCACTTATGTTATTTCTAGTCAAATGTAGAAGGAGTGATATTCCTGTTTTGGTTAATTTTGCTATTCATATTTGAATGCTGTATATTGAGGCTACCATACAGAAGTATGAGGGCAAAACAAATCCTATCTTTATTCAGCAAGGATGCATTAAATTGCTCAGAATTGACAGTTAATACATTTATGATGTTCCAAAAGATTTTTATTTCAACTAAATGATATTTCTTTGAACTTTCTATTCATTAAAGACCCTGAAAAAAAGTATTATGGTTTCCACAAAAATATTAGGCTGTGAATGTTTCCAATATTATTAATAAAAAGGTAACACTTTACAATAAGATTACATTAGTTGTTGTTAGTTAATGTATTATCTAACCTGAACAAGCAATGAACAGTACATTTATTAGAGTATTTACTAATCTTTGTTAGTTTTAGTGAATGAAGATACAGTCATTCATTGTTAGGTCGTGTTAATTCACAGTGCACGACTAACTAATGTTAAGCACAACTTTTGATTTTAATAATGTATTAGTAGATGTTGAAATTAACATTAAGATTAATAAATGCTGTAGAAGTATTATGCATTCTTAGTTCACGATAACTAAAGTAGTTGACTAATATTAACTAATGAAACTTATTGTAAAGTGTAACCAATAGAAATGATCAAAAATGTTTCTTAAGCACCTTTCTGAAGGATCATGTGACACTGAAGACTGGAGTAATGATGCTGATAATGTAACTGTCCATCAAAGGGAAAAAACAAACAAACATATTAAAGTTCATAATTGCAGCGCTGCTTTGTTAACAGCATAAACCTTGGAAACGCTTTAATCGCCACCTGCTGCAGAGAGTGAATCTGCATCTTATTCAGCTCGTCTGCCATTTCTGTTTCATGCAGATATTTTTTATGTGTAGTTTCACAAAACTAAAGTCAAACCATTCTGTTTTTGCTTTAAATTTAGAAATTCTACAATCTAATTTGGATTAAAAACTGTTCATGTTGTATGCAGCATCTTTGTTTGAATCATGATTAAAATGCAGTGGTTGCCTCCAATTCTAAATGGAAAGAGCACAGACAAAGCCTTATTTTGTTTATATGAAGATATTTATTTTATTTGTATTATTTATTTGATTTGGGGCTTGTTTAAATTTCAATTTAGTTTTCTTATTTACATTTAAATTTTGTTTAAATTTTTCCATTTAGCAAACTCTTTTATCCAAAGTGACTTACGAATGAGGACAAAAGAAGCAATCAAATCCAACAAAAGAGCAATAATATGCAAGTGCCATGTTAGTATATTATTATAGTGTTATATTTCAATTTCACAAAGGAACATGCAGCATTTTGTCCAAGTAATAATAAAAGGAATGAATGAAATGATTAGAATCGTGAAATCAAAATTGTGAATCAAATCGTGAGTTGAGTGAATCATTACGTCCCTATAAATAATTATAACCAAATTAAAAATGCGTAGTGTAACAATGATTTGAAGTGTGGTAATATATTAGCTGTGGATTACAATTATTCTTGAGATTATAATGCACAGATCAAGGCATAATTAGTGCATTAAAAGTACTTTTATAATGCATTACACATAAAGGCTTTACATAAAGTGTTACTAAAATACTCTTTGCCTACCCCAAAAAGTGGTGGTTTATCTGCCAAGTGTTAATCATATCAACTTTTAGTAGTGTATGTACTGTATGTCCTCAGAGCTAGCCTAAGACACTTAACTCACAGTTTTCTAAATTTTTTAGATGACAGTGATCCTGACAGTTGAGACATTTCAGGAAAATGAGAGCTAGTTTACATGGTCTTAAAAGCTTTTAGCCCTTAGGGTAGTGCTTGCTAAAGCAAAACAGAGCATTTTATACCTCCTTTACTGTGGGAAAATAAGAGTAAAGCTTATTGCTTTTAAATGTGATTATATTAAAGGGATAGTTTATCCAAAAAAAAAAGGAAATTCTCTCACTATTTACTCAACCTCTTTGTCATTCAAAACCTGTATGACTTAACTTCTTTGAAATGTATACAAGAAATGTTTGGAACACATTTTATATTGTAAGTAAGATGACAGTCAATGGAGCTCAGTTTTGTGTGGACACAACTGATGACAGAATTTCATTCATGTGTAAACATTCCCATTAATGTAATTTAGGGCTGTAACAAATGATTATTTTGATAATCGATTAATCTAATAATTAGTATGATTATTCGACGATTAATTCACTGATTAATCAATAGACTTTGATTGATTATTCAGCCTTTGCAATTAGTTAAAATATTAAGTTATATATATTCTAACAAACAAATAAACAAATAATCACTTGAGCTTTTGAAAATCATATTATTACAATTATTATACAATTAATTATACAAATAAATGTATTTGGCACAAAATGAGATGACAAAGAAACTCTCTCATTCACCATTTAGTTAGCCATATGAAAAAGTCATTGAATGACATCATTCTGACTGACATCTTTTGTAAGTCATATGGATATGAAACAAAATAGAGGTAAATGATGACGAGACGCTTTATTTTGGATAAACTATTTTATTCAAGTTCAACCTTCACAACATAATCTCTCTTAAAATACCTTATAGGTTAATGATAATCAAAACAGTCCTGAGCTAGATCAAGTTTTATTCTCTGCAAACCAAACTTTCACTTTAATTAAATAATATAAAAAAAAAAAAATCATTAGCTAGCTCTACACTGGAGAGCTGCTTTATAACAGAAAATCAGGTTGTAATTCTAACTGAAAGCGACACTGACTCTTTTTTTTTTATGTTTAATACTGTATTAATTCTGTATTCTTATGTTTAATACTGTATTTAAGCTGATTGATATAAGGCTATCTATTGTATAAATTACTATATAACTAAACGTGACTTAACTGGCATACCCAACTGCAGAGTTTGTGCAAACATCCACTTATATTTTATACTGCTGCTTTCACACCACGGTCAGTTTTTGTTTTATTCATTATTGAGAGGAAAGCGTGCAGCATATGTTTATATAATCTTCCAAACGCCGCTCAGGAGCTTCAGGGTCAGTTCTGCGTTTGCTCTGAAGTGCTGTCTTCTTCTCTTGAATTGCATCTAGGTGGGCTAAATTACAGTCTTTCACTACATCGCCACACTGGTCAAACCGTGTTATTGCAGCCTCTTACATTACGTCATATGAGATCAAACGACTTCCCCATAACAAAAATATTTGTCGACAATTTTTTGTTGACATTGTCGATAATGTCGACTAATTGTTTCAGCCATAATGTAATTAAGAAACACCAAATAGTTACGTTTATTAATAATAAAAATGCCAAGGATTATTTTTTATTAGTAGATGTTGAAATTAACATTAGTTTATTAGCCTAACTGTGGATCGTTTATTGTCAACAAACAAATGAATATAGAACAGCATTCGCAAGTATTTATCTACTAGGGCTGTGCAAAAATAGAATGGAATTTTCATGCGCATCTCATCAGTAAAGATGCTCCTGTAATTAGAAGTATATCTCCAGCACGTGCGTTCAGATCAGGGTTGCCAGGTTTTCACAACAAATCCTGTCCAGTTGCTTCTCAAAACTAGTCCAAAACTATCCCAATCGCGTTTCCAGGAGGTTCCCCCAAAAATTGCTTCCCGGGGCTAAAATATACGTTTTTTGGCAGGGTTGCCTTGGTAAAATTCGCATTTTAGGGGCTCAATATCACATTATTGGTATTGTCGCTTTGACCCGCGGACATGAAAACAACTGCAGATTTGGCAACACGGGTTGCTTATACTTATATTTTAACCCCCGGGAAGCATTATTTTGGGGAACCTCCTGGAAACGCCAATGGGCTAGTTTTGGACTAGTTTTGAGAAGCAACTGGGCAGGATTTGTTGTGAAAACCTGGCAACCTTGATCTGAACGCACGTGCTGGAGATATACTTCTAATTACAGGAGCATCTTTATTGATGAGATGCGCATTCAATTTTTTGCACAGCCCTATTATCTACAGTTTCCAGTGACGTTAAAAATTACTCCTCTAATCATGATTTAAAGTTTTATAATGACATTTAAGCTTTGACATTTGTTTTTTTGTTTTTTTTCTCCCTTTCAAAGCTTGAAATTCATGTGAAAAAGCTGCCATTAAATATTCATTACTTGTACTTCTGGCAGTGCTCTAGGCGATTCTGCGTGGAGCATCTAAGAGTAGCTGGAACGAAAAGCAGTGCGCTCATAAATCCATCAGGACCATGTGTTGAGATGTTTACAGTGCTGTTCTGAAGAAGCGTGGTAGTCTGATGGATCTCGCATTGGTTTATTTCATCAACTCCCTCCTATTGCTTTCCATATTTCTTTCATAATCAGATCCTTAGCCAAGGTCTAGTTCCCTGGGATTCCAGCCAGCCCTCCTCTGGGTCCCATGTCAGTGCTATTCATCACAAGGGTGTGTGTGTGCGTGATTGTAATGCTATGAAAAAATAAAACATTATTATTACTCACTTAAGCTTGACTCTGTGAGGTGCTGGGAGTCAGAGATTTCTGCTGAAAGGTATGAAATCGGAGCCGCACCTGTTTCTGACTGAATCTCAGTGTCTGTTGTGCTAGCATGCTAACGGTAACATCCTGGGTGCTCCATATGTTTGTTTCACACTGCGGAAATTGAAACCCTGGGAACCACTGACCTTGTTCAGGCTAATGATTAAACGGTTTTATCATAATGCTGGTACATGGTGTGTCTCTGTGGCTGGAACAGGCAGGCAATGAGGAGGCCCGGGCTTGTATAATCAGTTTTTTTGTACGTTGCTTTTCTATTCTGCCTTTTTGGGTCATTGTAGTGCTACAGATCTGATACAGCATGTATAACGTTATACCTAAATCTATTTACTGTCACTTTTGATCCGTTTAATGCATCCTTTCTGAAAAAAAGAAAAAAAAACCGATAAAATAAAAAGAAATACTAAAATAAAATCTTTTGAATTATACAATCAGTTATTGTTGAAGTAGGCTACTAAACAAATCATTAAGGTACCTCAACTGTTAAGAAACAATGTCGTTTGGCTTCATTTTTGCTATAAGTGGCATGATGGCAGTGGTTCGCACACCTTGAGGTATGTTATTTAAGGTCTAAGATAATTGAACTAACTTCACTACATTACAAGCACTGTGTTGATTGTGTAGGTTACGTTAGGTTATTATTAGGTTACATCATCAGCTCTCCAAACGCAGATGACGTCCCACATCTCCCCATCTCATTTCTTGGGTGGTAGAGTAGCTGTGACAGAATGTCCTGTTGCTTTTGCCACTTGTAAAGTATTAAGATCTGTCAAATGTTTTGTTTGACCTTGTGCGTTACCCTGGCACCCCCTTCTCTCTTGTACAGTACCCTTGCTGGCTTTCAAGCTCCAGGACACAGTGTCTGGAATACAAAGTGTGCCATAAAATACACATGGATAAAAATAAAAAACGGTGTGAAGCAAGGCTGAGGAACGCAAATCAGTGTTTTTATCTGCCTCTTGCAATTAGAAACATATTTAGCATTAAACTAACTGGAAAATGAGAAGGCCCAGATGGACTCGGTGTGCTCACATTTTCTGCACTGATTTAAGGGGAATAGTTATAATAGCAATCTTAAAATGAGTGGGCTTTTGATGTTGACATTAAAATGTTGGTCCATCTGTTGCTTAGAAGCTAGACAACTTAGGCAGATGCCTAATTTATTAGAACATACAAAGCTATGCAAGGTAAAATAAATGTTTATAAACCATTCCTTTTGTTTACCTGTGCATCATAAACAGTTATGCTCATTTGTTGGGTCGCCACTTGATTTCGAAAGTATAATGGAACTTTGAAGCAAAAACAGTTAAGTATGGCTGTAATAACACATGCAATAACTGCATGATATGATTTTTGCTTTTGTCTGCTTACACTGTAAAAAAACTGTTATGAATTTGCGTGTAATTATAAAGGAAAGAATCCCCCCACCCCCCACAAAAAAGCAATATTGCAGTATATGAAAAAAATTTAAACAGTTAAATATTAACTAGTAAGCTATTCCATCAACATTTACTTTTAGCCTAATGTGGGCTAATGCAAGATTGTTTTCTTGCCCCGAAAAAACATTTTGAAATATATTTTGTTAATTAAATATTTTACATATATTATCTTTCTATTTAAAAAATATAGTTAATTGTGCTTCACCATTTACAACACACATTATGTGTGTGTGTGTGCGTGTGTGTGTGCGTGCCTGTGCGCCAGAGAAACTTCCAGCTGTTCTGCTTCTTGACACACTGAGTTTGATAGTGTCTGAAATTGTCACAATCCTTCTTCTCACTTGCTGTCAAAGAAATGTAAGCAGAGAGGGGGAATTACCCAAAATGCCATTAAAGTAAGTTCTGTGTCAGGTGTTCAAAACAAAAGCTTGTCACATTCTCAGAGGAGATTAATTTTTGGACTTTAGCCCTCGGGTGAACACTTGCATAACAGAGATGTTCTGAAGCATTTTCCCTTGATCTTTTTTTAAGCTGAAAGCAGCGAGGCAGTTTTAGGTTTAGGTCTGTTCTACGTATTTCCTGTCTGCGGTGCACAAGTGACACATACAATTTGGTGCCCATATCAACATGTTGTGGTATTCACACGGCATGTGAAAGACCAGAAACATACTCTATGCAACTACTGAAATGTTCTCTGTGCAATGTAATGTTCTTATCCTAAAAATTACATTTGAGTTTCAGCAACTACCTCATTATACACATCGTATTACGATTTAGAATATTGTGATACATCAGTGACATAATTGGATTGAGATTAACATTGGGCCAGAAGTGTGGGAGAGAGTGTGAATCTGTGGTATCACTTTAAATCTCTCTCACTCTTTTTAATGCACATCTTGTCAGTAAAGCCGGTTCTGTAATCAGTGGTAAATCTCCATCACCTGCGTGCTTTCACATTTACTACACAGAGCCGTTATTCACTGACAAGCTGCGTAAAAGCACAAAAATGTTTTGTGCATATTGTCAATGAACAACTGCTCTGTGTAGTATATGCTACTCCATGAAAAAAATCACATACGATTTGTCGTGCAGCCCTAGTTAGCTTCACTTTTGGCCAGTATTACAGTATTATAGAAGTCTGTGATGCACAATTTTTCATACCAATAATTGATCTGTAAAATTGATCAAAACAATAAATTATACAATAAAAATACATTATAAAAGTATCCTGACGTATTGGTGCCTTATTCTAAAAGCACTTGTGATGTAGTGATATATGAACATTATGTGTTTAAAAATCCTGAGCTAGAGGAATATAGGGTTGTTTTGCTTTTGGCGTACCACAGGGCTCTATATTTAACCCTAAAATTTTGTCAACAGCAGCACATTCACACCCATGGGATTCATGGTACAGCTACAGAATAACCTTTTCTTTATTAGATGCTGTGGTCTCTAAAACAATATCACAATGGAGGACTTTCGTCAGAATGCCATGTTATTTCACAGGTTAGAGCCAATACCAAAGGTCATTAAGGGTGGCAGTTTACCAAGACACTGGTGCTGGTTTCTACTGGATATTGTGTTTCTAAATTTGGAAGAAAACATTACAGGTGTGGTTCAAAAAGAGCAGCTTGCTGGGTAAGGCTTATCTTGTTCTGCTTTGAAGCCCATGACATCACTGCATGGATGCAAGATAACATTACTTTCAGATCTCTGGTCATTCTTTCTTAAAACTAGTTGTGTTTTCCTCACTGGGATATTGTTTTAGCTGTAGATGTCTGTAAAATGATTAAGCTCCTTTTGACTATGTATGATGAAATATATTTTTAACATTTGGGCATTTGCTATGTCTGGAAACTATCATTTCAACAAAAATGGCCAACCATTTCAAATAGCTGCTAATCAAGGCATGCCCCCCCCCACAATATTTAATAATATTTACTAGTTTGTCCATCCAATGGACATGGTGATAAATTGTTTATTATTTTTGCAATTCTGTTTGATGCTAGTAGCACATACATTATATTCTCCTCCTTCATGTATAACTCAGAATCACTAATACTTAATCTGTCTTGAACTTTCATGCTTATGAGACAAGGAATGATCTTGAAACTAGTCTGACTTTTTAAAGCATAATAAAATCTTATGACATTGTGATATCCTAAATATCCAAAAGTATGTGTTTAAATATATATTTCCAGTGAGTTCATCCTGATTATATTAAATAAATTGCCTGGTTCTTCTGAGAATCAACCTGTTTGGACCGGATATGGTATTAAATCACTAGGTCTCTGTGTAAGCATGATGCATTAACTGTGGGATGTTTCTTAGGATGGGCTTTGATGTTCTGTTGTTTGTGCCTTGTTTGTCTTGGAGCCCCAGTCCTGTTTTTGTTTGGGGCCTTGGGACGTGGGGACGGACACAACGAGCAACCGGTCAAATCTGGAGTGAGATGTGGGAACTGGGACGTACTCACTTCAACAGAAAGAGGTCATAGCGGGAGCATGTGTGGGGTGCATGCAGCGTTTTAAAAATAGTCCGCGTTTTCAGCCAAACAAGCTTTTGTTGACGGGTTTGAGAAGGATGATATCGACAGAGTGTTTATTCTGTGGAATTGAGGGGGTCACTGATTTTCCTCACAGCTCTGACATCCAGCTATTCATCACAGACTCTATTGGTTTACAATGTTTGAAGTGGTTAGTCTGCTTTAATGACAAAGGATCAGGGTTTAATCAGTTTTTTTTCTCTCATTTTAAAGTCTGTTCACTATTTATACATATATTGTCTTCTTCTTCCTATTATTATTATTATTATTATAAATGTATTGAATATTAAAAATGACAGTTTTTTGGTTTCCACAAAGCCATAATAAAAAGTGGTCTGAGATGTGGCAATGTACCAATATGGACCATGTGTACATATAGACTGCATTTTAAAGGTCCCGTTCTTCGTGTTCCCATGTTTTAAACTTTAGTTAGTGTGTAATGTTGTTGTTAGAGTATAAATAATATCTGTAAAATTCTAAAGCTCAAAGTTCAATGCCAAGCGAGATATTTTATATAACAGAATTCGCCTACATCGAACGACCCGTTTGGACTACATCCCTCTAGTTCCTGCAGGAATGACGTCACTAAAACAGTTTTTTGACTTATCTCCGCCCACATGAATACACAAAAAGGGGGCGTGGTCTTGGTGCACTCTGACGGAGAAGAGGAAGAGAGTTTCATCTCGGAGTCCAATCATCTTTGTTTGGGCTTCCCAGGGACGCTGTACGTAGAGATTAATGGTTACAATTTATGTTTAACTCTGTTCCCGAAAATTATAATCCACATTTAAAACTAT
>NC_081773.1:26390117-26421566 GCF_963082965.1 Carassius carassius
CCATGAATCGGGTATATGTGTGATTGCAGACATTGTGAAAAATGGTCTGTTACACATTTTGTTTTCACCCTTAAACTCATTTGCAGCTTATGCATTAAAGACATGCTGGCTCTTGCAGTTCTGTTCTTAAAGTGCTCAAATGAGCATAAGATGTGTACCATTTTGGTTAATATGACTTCGTTCAGATTCTTACATATCTGCTTCATATGACACAAGACTATTCTATCAATCCCTCTGGAGATGAAGGGGGACTGGCTATTGTCGTGTCATTCAGGTCTGACTCCGTCCCTTTTCGCTTCTCTGCAGGTGAACCGTCCTCCACTGTAGTATCCTGTCCAAGCTAAGGACATGGAGGAGTGCGAGTCCCCCCCTGCCAGAGTCAAGAGGATGGCCTGGGCTCAGAGCCGAGGCTCCTGGCAAGCTTCTGAGTCTCAGGACCAGGGCGCAGAGGAGCCGCTGTCTGAACAGCCTATGGAGGATAAGACTCCGACAGCCTCAGAAACAGGTACAGTGCTTCTGTTAATGGTGTAACGCTTCAGATCTATTTGTTTCTGTACTAACAGATACTACACACTAGAGAATTTAACCAAGCAGCCATGTAGATTCAAAATATTTATTGCAAGAACTAAGATAAGTAGAAATGTAGCTAAAATACATACAGTTCAAGTTAAAAGGATTTATTTTAATTGTATGTGCTTTTAAATATAGCAATGCATATTAATAACCAGCAATATTTCTATTTTTATTACCATATATTTTTTTACTTAAGCATTTTTTAAACAAAAAAAGGTAATTTGCATATTATGGATTGTATTGTCTTTAAATGTCACTGCTTTTACCATACTTTTACATGAATTAAGCTTACAGATAACACTCTGCATTTTGAATGTCAGCATTTATTTCACTATAAAGATTCAGCAATAAAGTTGGCATGATATTTCTGTTTTAGATGCAAACCGTACAGTTGTCATTTTGATCATTTATATCTGAGATTCCCAACTCGATGCTGGGATTTTGAGGGTTATAGAAGCTCTGTGGGAAGGTGTGCTGGAAGCTGTAATGCGGTTTTGAACACAGCAGGGAGAGATTTACAGAGGTCTGGCTGCTCGGCTTGGCATTTGATTCTCCATTCAAGTCACGATAAACCAATTAAGAACAAATAAAGGTTTCTGGAAAACGAAAGAATCGCGGACCACAGTGGTAGTTCAGAAAACCACTCCGTGTTAGTCGTCACTGTTAGATTTGTTGTTTACTCTTTGCTCGTTTTTTGCTTTTAGGGAAATTAATTTGTTTATTACACGGAACATTTACTTGTCTTTTTTTCTCCTCAGGTCGTAAACCAAATCAAGTAGAGAACTGGCTCAGGACCTGCAGGTGAGTTAGCTAACAGACTCGCTGCTCATAAAATACAAATGCAAATGGTGTGAGAATGATCTGTGTACACGCCACAGTATGACGTGAATCGGTAAGTAAACAAAACGCTCAGATGCGGCATAGAAAAGCATTCTGTTCGTTGTCTTTGGTGTCTCTGACAAGCAGTAAATTAAAAAGAATCGTGTGAATGGTTCAGTGGGTTCAGACCGTGGTTCTCTCAGAGTCAGGAAAGTCGTTACTTGTGAGGACTGACCATTGTTTTCTGTGCTGCCGGTGTTTTTTGGTGTTTTGTTTGAGTCCTTTGGGGCCCATTAATGCTAAAGTTTTCCTCTGAGAGTTTTTAGTCTTTCTCTCTGAACTGCCAGGCTGCTTTTTTTTTTTAAGCTCTGAAGCGTAGGAGGAAAAAGCCATTGATTTACTTAGTAGATATACGTCCTTCATGACCAACATAAACCTTCCATGTGAAAAACAAAACACAGATTCCAGAATTTCTGGTACGTGTCCCTGTCAACCGTGTCATCTTGTGATCTAGAAGGAAGCTGTGTGTTTGTTTGAATGATGCAGGTAATTTGGCTTTACGTCATTTACTTGCGTTTTCACAGAAAACATGTAAGAACCGTTTGTTGTTGATGATGTCATATTTAATTGCTGTTTGTGCCGTACTCACTTTTTTTTTTTTTGGTACAGTGAAGGAATAAACAACTTGTTTAGAATTAAGTTATGGCGCTGTTTCAGAGTAAAGAAAAACTACTAAAATGGACCCACATCAAATCAAACATTTAACATCAAATGTTTGTAAAAGTCTGTTATGCGGACCAATTCCTGCATTTATTTTAACACAAAATTTGTTAAGAAGTTAAGAAGAACTTAAGACTGAAATATTATGAAATATTTATACAATTAAAAATAACTACTTTTATTTGATTATATGTTAATATATAATGTATTTCCTGTATGGCATAGATGAAGCCATTACTCCAGTCTTCATTGTCACATGATCCTTAAGAAGTCATTTTAATATGCTGATTTGGTACTCAAGAAAATCATCATCAATTCTGATGAATAGAAAGTTAAAAAGAACAACACTTATTTTGTGTAACATTAAGTGTTAGTAACATTATAAAACTTTGTCACTGTTGATCGATTTAATGCATCCAAACTTTTGAACTTTAGTATATGTAATAAAAGTGTAAGATATAATTGTCTATCATATATATAAGTGCTATAAGTCAAACGATTAATCAAAGGTTAATCACATCCAAAATATTTTTCTTTGTTTATATAATATATGTGGGTGCACTGTGTATATTTATTATGCTTAAATAAATACACACACATTCGGTATATATTTTGAAAATATTTAGATGTATTTACTGTACATTTATATATTTATAATAATTATTTTTTGTATTTTATAAAATTTTATTTTGGCTGTGATTAATCATTTTGACAGCTTTAAAAAAAAAAATCTAATTTTGTGTCCTACTGAAAAATAAATAGCTGTTATTAAATGTAAATAACCAGTTTGAGATGGTATTATGAGTACATTTTTGAGGCTGATCTTATCCTTTACAGTTGATTTAATCAAATGCACCTAGTGTAAATTCCACCCAGATGCAGCATGTTTGAGCATCAACGCCACACACTAGGTCAATAAAAATACCTCGTGCTTGTCCTATTCCCAATTCCTGCTCATTAGAACACGCACGAGACCGACATCCTCCTGTAGCCTGACAGGAAATGTAAGTGTCTTTATTGCCGAGAGTTTGCTGGATATCCGGAGCTAGAGAGATTTCGGTGCTGGTGCTGCTGCTGGTGTTGTGAAACATGGCCAGCGCGCGGCAGAGCGCGAGCTATTCTTAGCCTCGTTTTACGTGGTGTGTGTTTTTTCTCACGCCGTTCGGATCTCCAGGTGTCTGGATGAAAGTGGCAGGGGATTTCGAAGGCAGCATTTTGTAAGTGTCGAGACGACAAGTTCATGCCAAGAAAATCTGTGTCAGCGCTTTGCTAAGTAACACTTCAAGAGAGGGAAAGGTGTTCGTGTGTGTTTCTGCTCGAGTGACATTTTTTAGGGAGAGATTTGTCGAATAGAAAGAGGATATGACGTGTTACTGATCTTTCAACAGGACTCCTCTCGGGGCCTCTTTGGATGAACAAAGTGGCACTCCGTCCAGAGGTGAGTCTATCATCATCTTCAGACCAAATTGCTGCGTTTATCTGCATTCACAGAAGATTTCTATGTTAGTCTGAACTGAAGTAGGTTTTACTGCAAAAAGTTACTCAACTGCCTGCTGACTCTTTTCTCTACCACTCCTTGTGAACTTTGGAGCAAGGTCTCTCACACTGCACTACAGCGCATGCACATTCACTGGCACACACACACACATGCACGCTCACTGCTTTGGGGCCAATAGCAGACCCCCACACACTCCAGGCAAAGAAGTGCCTGATTAGACGAACATTTCCTCAGAGTTTAATGCTAAACAGGATTGATTCCAAGAGCAGGATAATGTGTTATGGATCAGGTCATTCAAAACTGCATTGGCATTATTTCAGATAACTACTTAGGTAAGGCAGTTGCACTTAAGAGTAAATATTTACCGTTAACCTCTCCGTGCGTGCGAGCTAAAGCCACATTCGTGCTTTGAAGTGTTACTTGGATGCGTTGGAGTGTTTTTTTATGGGGGAAGAGAATGGGAAATGAACACTTGTTCGGCATGATGGGTCAGTGCAAAGTGTTTGCTCTCTGAAAGCTGTTTTCTTTGCTTTGTTTTTTTTTTTTAGGACCATTGAAGAATGGCTGCAGCTTTGAAGATGACCTGTCCCTGGGAGCTGAGGGTAAGTACTCTCCACTTTCTTCTTCAATCAGACATCATTTCTCTCAATTGTGTTCCTTTGTGAGGAATCTGACAAAGAACTTCAAGAATTCCACATAGCTATTTTGAGGTTAATAAAAACCGACTGACAAACAAGAATGACTGCTGCCATTGTTAACATAGTATATCATTTGTCGATTTTGGTGCTGATTAGTCTTTGCTTTCTCTTTGGATTATGTGCTGTTTTGAGTTTGCACAAGGACACAGGGCGGCATGCTCACACTTGCATGTGATACTCGGGTTAAAAGACTGGTCTTGGCACATCAGATAACTTATCTCTGGTTTCATGGTGTGTACCCAATGGCCCATGTGTTAACGGGTGTGGAAGGCTTTAATAATAAAAGTGACTTTACATCTCACTTTTTATTCCACAGGGTCTCAAATGTCAGAAATGTAGCAGAAGTCTGTTGTTAACTGACAATTATTTGCAATCAGGAATTATTTTATGCTGATGCATAATTTTTTTCACATTTAGTACTTGATAATTGTTCATTTTGGACCCTATCTGTGCAAAAAAAAGTTACCAAATAATTAAAACAATAATTATAACTTTGCATCAGTAACATTTACAAATATTATTATTGTTGAGAGTACTCGTGGTATTTGCATGTATAATTGCACCTCTTTTTTCCTGGTAAATTATATTATATGTGTGGGAGTATTTTTACACTTCTAGAATGACTAGTTTAAAGTGAAAACGTTCTTCACAGACTCCCCACAAGCTATTGTGTTATTGCAGTCGAGCAGATGTCACCCTTCGGTGTGTCTGTATGTGAAGAAACAAGTCCAGACTAGTTCCACTGAAACTCTTTTTGCTCTTATTGACAAGAGCACAGGAATCGGGCAGCGCCAGTTCTTGGAATTTCTGTGGAAATTTAAGGTTGAGCATTTTTACCTGAGGCTGATGGATGAGTACATGTAAGACAGGACGCTTCAGGACAGAAAAGCTCTGGCTAATGTCCTCTACATCTCTGTGTTCAATCCTGTCCTCCTTAGTGAACTAAAACCTGGTGTCTAATGTGATTTGTAACACGAATCATTTGGCAGGTTAGGATGTGTGCTCATATAATTCTGTCATTGTGTGCTGAGTGCTGAGGAAAATGTTCCACAATGTGGATTGTCATCCGGAGTGGATGGTTCTCCACTGAATAAATCACTTTTGGATATTAACATCATCACAATGTTGAATAAGGCTCTTTCGTAAGGAATTTCTGACAACTCCCACTATGCTAAAATGACAGCCAGTGCTTATGGTAATTGCACTTGTTGTGTCAAAGATTGACAGGTGGGTTCAAAGGAATGTGGTATCATTGGGTAGGAATCCAGCACAGTTAAGCTTCTCTTTCTCTCATGTCTCTAAAGCCAATCACCTCCAGAAGAGCAGCACAAAAATGGTGGCCAATGGGTAAGTAGGTCTTCCAAAATGTTCCTATTTCTTTCCGTTTTGGTCTAGTCACAGGCTGGTCACTGTCTTCTTTCCTCAGCTATGAAATCGCAGCTGAGGCCAAAAGGAGCCAGTTCAAGCAGAAGGGCAGAAGTATGAACTCCACAGGCTCTGGAAAGAGCAGCACCACTGTGTCCAGGTACTGTACTTTACAATAATGATGGACTGTGGTCATTAACACATGCAAAATCTCCAGTGAACCAGTGATAGGGCAAGGGATATATTTTATACTCATTTTAGCCATACGTGTGTGTGTGTGTGTGTGTGTGTGTGTGTGTGTGTGTGTGTGTGTGTGTGTGTGGGTGTGTGTGGGTGTGTGTGGGTGTGTGTGTGGGTGTGTTTGTGGTCAATGGCAACCTATTTCTTACATAACTGAGCTAGATTCTAATATACACACGTTAAAAAAGCCAATGCTATTGTATATAAACTTATTATATCAGAATTATGCTGCTATACTGCACTCTAGATATTTGTATGAAAACTGATGCCCATATCGGTTAGCTGGATAACACCAATTCTAATAAAATATTGTAAAATAAAAATACAAATAATATATTTCCAAGTGGCATCTGCAAACAAACATTGCTAGAGGTCTTCTCAAAACTTCACATTCCTGAGCCATTAGTGATTTTATTTTATTTTTTTCACTTTTTGCCCTCATTTCTGATTTATAATTTTGAACATAACATTTTTTGCCTTTATTTCATGAAATTATTTTGTTTCATATTTTGTTTTTAAGTGTCACTTAAGTGTTTTTTCCGGCCTTGATCTGTAACTTGTTTATTTAGTTTTATTTTATTTTATTTTCACAAACAAATTGTAATTCTTTCTGATACTGTTAATGGTGCAGAAAATTGCACGATGTACCTCTTCAATTAATATCTATCAATATTGATATCAAAATATTATTATAAATATTAGCTGACTTTTGAGTACTTTTTTTTTCATTAAAAATGTACTTGGTAAGTCACATGGTAAAGTTTATCTGACGATCTTCTGTATGCAGTGACTTATGAATTGCTTTGGCAAACATCGATTGTCTGTTTGCATGTAGATGAAGGTGTATGTCTTTAATATTTGTTGTTTTTCCTGCAGCGTGTCAGAACTTCTGGACCTGTATGAGGAGGATCCAGAGGAGATCTTGTACAACCTCGGCTTTGGGCTTGAGGAGCCTGACATCGCCTCAAAAATTCCTTCTCGTTTCTTCAACTCCTCTTCTAGCGCCAAGGGCATCGACATCAAGGTTTACCTGGGAGCCCAGATTCAGCGCATGGAGCTGGAGAACCCAAACTATGCCCTGACAAGTATGTAGACCGTGCTGTCAACACAATCCATGGCATCTGATAGTACTTCAGCCACCGTGCCTGTGCATGTTCAAAATTAATGGAAGCATGAAAGTAAATATTACAAGTTGCAATAAGGGGTGTAGCATTTACAGCAATTAGTCATTTCTGTTTGTCCCCTGCTTTTTTTATTTGAAAAATAATAATCATTACATCATAGTTTCGTTTTTCACTAGCTATGGTGCAAAGAAAAAACATTGTAACCAGGCAACTGGACAACTTTTAAGTCAACACAAAGTTTACTTTCTTAATGCACGTTCTCAGTCTTATTGTGCGTGTTATTTCAGATAAAAAATGTTTGTCATAGAAATCTTCTATCCAAATAAGTTAATACGTTTGTCTACTTTTCGAAATTACTTTCTCTTTTGGCTCACATGCAAAACATTCTCCAATAACTCCACTCCGGGTTTCCTATTATAATCTCCTACAATAATCTATTATAATTTCCTATATAATCTCTGTAATATTTCACAAATCTTCATTGTATTTTGTTTGCTTCTAGTCTGTTAGTGTTTAATTAAATGTATATTTCTGACATGCAATCAAAATTATCGATGTAATATATATATATACCTTTTGACCACTATTTTTTTTTCATTTGTATCAATTACTGGTATTACAAATTTAAAATAATCAATTATTTAATTTTTCTTGTTTTTTTAAAGTCATTCTTCAAAATGTTAATAGTTTAATAAATATTTAAATATTCAAAATGTTTTAACTAGCATGAAATATTAGTAATAGTAAATTAAGACATTAAAATGTATAACTTCATAGATATTTGAAATAAAATTAAATTAAAAAAAAAATATCAAAACTAGTCAGACTTTACCTAAAAATATAAAGTTGAATTCAAAATGAAACCCCCGTAACTATAATTAATTTTAATAATTTTTATAATAATAAATACTTTTTGAGATAATTTGTATTATTTTGTTCTTTTATAAACAGATTTCACGTGCATTTAATGCTGCCTGTGGTGCATAAAATTGCACACTTTACCTTTAAATTTAAATATTAAAATATTATTAAAACAGAATGTCCCACTAAAATAAATTCATTTAAAGGGGACCTTTTAAAACCTTGTAAAATAAGTCTCTGATGTCCCCCATTTTTTATAGATTGTTAAAATTGGCACTTTTAGGGTATGAGCCAAAACGCATAATTTTTGTCTCTTCCCCTTTTAATGCAAATGAGCTGGTGCTCCAAGAGGGCGGAGCTTCAAGAGCTCAAGCTCCAGCAATACTGGTGCTAGCCTTTGCGAATAAACACTCCACTATTAGTACAAGCCTGTTGTCTTTACAGAAAATGCACTCTATTTAAATGTCAGTCATCTGGTTATAGTGTGCATAAAAAATTCACTTTATGAATTACACCGACAGGACAATGGCACGATAAAAATTTACACATGGTGCCATTGCATGCTATTACAAACTTTATAAGCCCCACTTGTGATTATGAGCTCGACTTATTTCAGCGGTCGACTTCACGTTGCTTTCATATGCAATTTTTACTCCCACTTTCCTAGTCATGATTATTTTGGGACACGTGAAGACAGCATCAGTTAAAACCAAGCGGCAAACTCCCGCTCTCTCTTGTGAAGCCCATACGGAAGTGACTTAAACTGTAATTCATTGATAGACTCCCCATGTTAAAATGCCCAACTTTACAGCAGAAAAAAAACACATTTACAGCCTGGTTAAAAACAGTATTTTGGTCTATATAGCTAGGCCATTTGAGTGACAGGTGGATTGCGCTGCTGTCACCGCCGTCGAGTTAGGTGGGCGTGGTTTCAGCAGCTAGCGCCCGCCTTTTTGCCCATTTTCGATTTCGGGAGTGATGCTCTGTGATGCGAAAATTAATCCACAAATTAATCCACCTCTTCTTCAGCGGCTCAAATTTCATCAGTAAATGGAAAGAGCTATGTGGTGCAATCTTGGAGAACAGCTTTTTGAAAGAGATTCTCACTAGACAGTCTTGTGCAACTGGATGCATGTATCTAACCATAAAGAAGAACGACAAAGACAGCCAGGCAAGAGTTGAGGGAAGTTGAGGTGCCTAAAGGAGAAGTGGTTTTAATTTTAAGATCACATTGCAGAATGCTTTGTGCTAATTTGTCAATAACTATGTATCTTCAAGCAAACGCTGAGCTTTGAGCCTTCCAACACTCTCTGATCAACTAAGAGTGCTGTACAGACTCAGTTCAATAGAAGCAGAACACAATGAAGCCATTGTCCTCCATGTGCACAGAAACGAGAGGGAGAGACAGACGACAACAGAGAGAGAAAGTGTCAAGCAGAGCTGATTCTGCCATCCGCTCACATCAGGATTCGGCCTGTGTGCCAGCTCTGTGCCAGTTTGTGAATTGGCCTACATTTGCATAATTCTCACTGAGCCAAGACAAAGCAGCGGAACAGGAAGCGCCTGGGTGAGGGTAGGGATGTCTGAAGTCTGTAATACGGCCTGTTTTTGTTTGCTTGTTTGATTGGGAGTGCACTGCTTTTTGCTTCAGGATTGTTTTGCAGCTTAGTTTTAGTTAAAGCTTGTGCACATTCTGCTGACTTTAACTAGCCTGACATTGAACTGTTGGGACAAAATTTAAATTTCAAAATCATTAATATGCCAGTTATAATTTACTCTCCCTTATGTCATTCCAAACCAAGAAAAGAACCATAAAAACTTACATCTAACTTAAGAATCAGTCAGTCTGTCTGTGTCTGTCTGTCTATCTGTCTAGCTATCTATCTATCCATCTGTCTCTCTGTCTTTGTATTTTTATTTATATGTATGTTATTATAGTTAACTGAAATTAAAACATATTTCATTATTAAAAAAAACAAACAAACAAAAAAAAAAACGTAAACTATTTTTATTCCAGCCAGTGTTCAAGGTAACATTTATTATTTTAATTTTGTTTAACTGTAGGTATTAATTGAAAAATTAAAACTAATTAATAAAAATGTATGAAGTCTATATATTTCTGTGTGTGTGTGTGTGTGTGTCTATATTTTATATACATACAGTACAGACCAAAAGGACACACCTTCCATTCAAAGAGTTTTCTTTATTTTCATGACTATGAAAATTGTAGATTCACACTGAAGGCATCAAAACTATGAATTAACACATGTGGAATTATATATGGAATTATATACATAACAAAAATAGTGTGAAACAACTGAAAATATGTCATATTCTAGGTTTTGCTTTGATTACTGCTTTGCACACTCTTGGCATTCTCTTGATGAGCTTCAAGAGGTAGTCACCTGAAATGGTCTTCCAACAGTCTTGAAGGAGTTCCCCGAGAGATGCTTAGCAGTTGTTGGCCCTTTTGCCTTCTGTCTGTGGTCCAGCTCACCCCTAAACCATCTCGATTGGGTTCAGGTCCGGTGACTGTGGAGGCCAGGTCATCTGGCGCAGCACCCCATCACTCTCCTTCTTGGTCAAATAGCCCTTGATGCCTTCAGTGTGACTCTACAATTTTCATAGTCATGAAAATAAAGAAAACTCTTTGAATGAGAAGGTATATATATATATATATAACAATTTGTCACTTGTAAATCGTAAATTAATTTCAATAAATATTGACGCAAGTAATCATTACATAGTACATTATATTAGTACTTACAGTAAGTAATTATTACAGCAATTATAAGTTAATAAGTTACAAATTACAAGTAATTACTGTAAAGCAATTATTTAATAAATGATAAAATAACAAGAACAAGAACAAGGAAACATATTACGAGCAACAGAGCAAATGGTTTATGATGTTATGTTAAGAGTAAACACTTTATTTTAAGGTGTTCTTGTTGCACGTTACATGTACTTACTATTATCCAATTGCGTGCAAGTAACCCTAATCCTAACCCTAACCATATAGTAAGCACATGTAGTCAAATAATATTACTCAGTACTTAAATGTATAATTATATTGTAATAAGGACAACTTAAATTAAAGTGTTACCGAACAAATAATATTACTAAAAGCATCAGGTCTATAAGTTTATTACTGCAGATGTTCTGAGACTTTATTATTTTTATTTATTGTTTGCTGCCACTTGTTTACATTCACTTAAGACCAACAGTTTATGCTAATACCCACTAGACAGGCATTCCAACCAAGAAGTGTATGTGAATGTTTATTCACATTACAGTGAAGTGTTCAGTGGGTTTGTTCTCCCATGTCTCGTTGACTTTTCTTACATAAGTCTTGCTTCCTCCTCCCCAAATACTCGTCTGTGGGGGCTGAGATCTCGAATCGGACGTGCTTGTCCCTCTCTTACAGAAAGCCATGTGCTCTGTTCCTCTTTTCTTTTTCTGGCATAAGTCCTGCATGCAGTTCCTGACCGCTGACTCAGACAGCATTGCTGCATTGTAGGAGATAAATGAAGACTATTGATTTCTGAACAGCACACATCACTGGCTTTTTATCACCTGTTATCATTCCAATACATGCCTGTAGTATTGTCAAATCATTTACCTTTATGTCTGACAGAACAAATGATGAGCTTGATGTTGATAAAGAGCATCAAGTCTTGTACAGGACTTGAACACCATCGTGTTTTGTACAGGATCTTTTTTTTTTTTTTGCAACAGGAAGCCCTGAAATTTTTGAATTTTCCAAATTGCACGGATTATGATTGTAGTGACTCAATTTTGTTCGCCAAAATTTTTAGAGCAACTGTATATATGGCCAGACCCTAAACAGAAACGGTTCTTGACTCATTTTGAATCTGACCGGTTTTGGTGAGCAAATGAATCATCTGAGCCAATTCTGTCAATGATTCCTATGGAATCCATTTCAGAAATTATTTTATTTGTCAGTTATCATTCATTCGTTTGTTCGTTTATTTATTTGTTGAAGTTCTTTACAATTCAGAATTATATTATATTATATTATATTATATTATATTATATTATATTATATTATATTATATTATATTATATTATATTATATTATATTATATTATATTATATTATATTATTGTATTATATTATATTATATTATATTATATTATATAATATTATATAAAATTAATTTATAATATTATATTAACAATAAATTATTGTTTGTTTAGAGCTCTAGAATACATAATGTTTAGAATATATTATATTACAATATAATATAATAAATTGTAAATTTTATTACTTTAAGTTTTTTAAATATTACTTTTTTTAAATTGCCATAGTAATTGCAGGAAGCACTGTTTAAAATTGACCGTTTCTCTAGTGTTTTTTTATTTTATTTATTAATTTTTTTTCTTTAATTTTTTAATGAAGAGTAAATAAAATTTGCATTTGGAAACCAGCAGGAAATGGTCTGTTCTAAAGCTCTCCTTCTTTTTCTGTAGGTCGGTTCCGTCAAACAGAAGTTCTGGCCACGGTGGCAAACGTCTTCTCTGAGATCTACTCCCAAGTGTCTGGAAGACCCATGGAGAGAATCTGCAGTGGCGACACGGAGACTAAAACCCCCACTCCATTAAAAAGGAATAATTCCGCTCTAAATGTAGCCAAGATCCTAAAACGGAACATTACGAAACAGAACCTGTTGGCCTCTGCCATGGAAGGAGCAGCCAAACCTCTTTCAGCGCCTGACACTGACAACACAGAAGGTGCAATCTCTGACGCACGGGCCGGACTCATGGATACCGAGCACAAACCACAGCAGAAAGGCTTTAGGAAAAAAGATTCATCTCTGGCCACAGTGACTGAAGAGGCCCAGCAAAGTATCTCAGAGGCTTCAGTCAATGGAGACCTCCCAGAACCTTTGCCCAAGGACTCTACGTTAATGAATGGTGACCAGTCCACTGAGACACCAGCTCTGGATAAACACATGCCACATTCCCCCGTCCAGGTGAACATCAGTCGGGTGTCCGACGAGAGTGACTTCAAGAAACCTGAGTGCCAGGATACCATCACTTCCACCCTAGATAAAGAACCGTCCAACCTGTTGCCCAACCCACACATAGCCCATCTGCTCAGCCAGCCCAGAGACTCGTTTGAAATGGAGGAGGTACGGTTCTCTCTTGCTTCCACTTTAACAGAACAATCCTCTCTGCTTGTCCTTGTCCAGTTCTCACGCTGACAATCATCTCCAAACTTCTCCCAAAGTTTTTTTTGTTGTAAAAACAGCGGAGGGTCATGACACTGCAAGCTAAAAATAAGTAGGGAGGATGTTCTGGGGATTATGGTTTTGCCTTTGATAATGTTAAAGCATGCTACTGGATCCTGATCCTGATAGCAGACAGTGTTCATCAGTGATACTCAAGTCCGGCTTGCCGCAAGTTTATCAGTGGCCAACACCATGGCCTCCAAAACTTACAAGTGAGCAGTTTCTGACGATAAAGCGTTTCCTCATATCATTTTCTGCTATTTTAGCTATTTGAACAAATTAAAAGTTATTTACTAATTTTGAGTTTGATATTATATTATGCACTTTAGTTGAGCAAGTGAATCATCTGAGCTGATTCTGTCCATGATTCAGAAAGATGACTCCTGCAATCATTTCGGTATGATTTGTGATGTGATTCGACGGTTTCAATAAAAATATGATCAGAGGGATTTTTTTAAGCCCTGTACTACTCATATTATATTATATTATATTATATTATATTATATTATATTATATTATATTATATTATATTATATTATATTATATTATATTATATTATATTATATTATATTATATTATATTATATTATTTAAAAAATTGTATATCAACATTGGTACTTATTTATTAATTTATTAGTAGTATTTTTATACAGTATTTTTTAGCAGGAAGCTTATATTATATTATATTAATATATTTTAAAGAATTGAAAAGTCAAAAATAATAATTGTAATTTACTATTAGAAAATAACAATAGTCATGATAATATCAGTGTTCAGTTAATTTCTTTTTTTTTTGTAGTGTATCAATTTTCAAAAAGTTAATCATTTACTCACCCTCATATCATTATAAACCTGTATGACATTTTTTTCTTGTGCTCTGTGGAGCACAAATGATAATATTTTGATACGTGTCATTTTTACACACATAATTAAAGTCAGGGGACTCCAGTGAACTCAAAGTATTATTTTTTTTAATTATTTTATATATATATTTATGTATATATAATTTTTTTTTTTTTGTGCTCTGTAGAAGCAAGTCAGTAGGTCATAAACTATAGGTTTGGACCAACATGAGGGTGAGTAAATAATTACACTTTAAAATTTTGGTTGAATTATCCCTTTAAAAAGCTAAGAAAATTATAAGTAAACCACTTATTACACTGTAACTTTGTCTCTTTTAGCTCTATTTGTCTGAGCATCCTGACAGGGTATGATATAGTAACACTGGCTCGACCTATAGTGTGAGTCCGGGGTGTGACTATCCGTTTGTCAAACCACTCAGTACTTTTATCAGGTCATTTTATATGCTGGCCTCTGTTCATAGTGCATTTTCTAACGATGGCTCATGGGTTGCATAATTTGAGTATCTAAGACTGGTGTAATGTTCAAGTGTCAAGTGTGATCTGTCAGACTGGTAATAATCGATTTCTTTGCAGTTGCAGAGTAATGAGGATGAAGCTCTTCCTGGTCCTGGTGGCATGTCTCGAGCTGGCAGCGGTAAGTGTGTACCCACTGCGGTTATCAGTCATGCTACCAGGAAACCAAATTTGTAAAATTGTCAAAAGGTATATGCCATTTAAAATGTTCAAAAATTGTTCAAAACAAATATCATGTAAAAGAGACTTTGTTAGTTTGTTAGCTTGTTGTTTGTTTGGCTATGGTATTGTTTACAACATCTGTGAGATTTAGATTGCTATATAAGGCTTTTTTCTTTTTTTTTCTTTTTTTTGAGTTTTAAAAATGCTTTCAGACTCATTCCTCTTGAGAACATAACGACCATGTGATCAAATCCGGTTTCCTTTCCCTAAAGAAAAACACAGACACTTTTTCCAAGAATGCAGAGGAAGACATGTCTTATTTAAACACTAAACATAGCTGTGATGTGTTTTATCATGCCCAGCCCTAAAGAGCTGAAGGAGACTTTAATATGTGTTTTAGATTAAGTTTGGATCAAGTTTGCCCTCGTGTGGTAGCATTCAGTAGATGTTCACTATTCAAGTACGTAGAATTCTGGCTTCAAGTTTTATCAATAGCATGTGTGTCGTTATGAAGATTTCAACATAAAATAGTAAAGACATTATTATGTTCTGTCTTAAGCAACCAAAGCTTTATCTGTGTTCAAACATTCCTCAAAGTAGGTTATGGAAGTACACTAAAACAGTGATATGAAAACAAAAACAGGTGGCAGACTGAACCTAAATCATGAGATCTAAGCCTTAAAACTCATAAGCATGAATTATAATAACGGGCTTGAATTTTGATAAGTCTTTGACTGCTGGGAAATCAGTCAGTCACTCTCAGTTTTGGTCTCCCTTCAGAGAGGTTATTGAGGACTGCCAGCCAGCAGTCTGACAGCAGCGGGTTTGCTGAGGACCCATCCACAGACGGTTCCGGTAATCACCTGAAGGTACGTGAGTGTGGGCATAACCATCTGGGCTCTCTACAGCCTTTGAATACTAAGATTGTCATTCTCCTTCAGCCCAGTGTAAAAAAAAAACCTTTGTTTGAATTCAGCTTGCACTGATTACAAAAAGTCTTAAAATCTTAAAATAATGTAAAAGTTTTATATATTTTTTTTTACAAATATTTTATAGTAGGAAAATTATTATTATTTTTAAAAATATTGTTTTAAATTATTTAATCATTATTAATGCATTAATTTATTATTTATGCAAATACAACTTTTATGAATAATAATAAAATAAATTAGCAGTGCCTCTATTTAAGTGAAAAGTAATCAAGTGTGTTTTTCTGAATATATTTACCACAGAAATCTCAAATTCCATTAAATGTAGATAAACCAAATTTGTACTTGATTTGTTATAAAAGATACAGAATAAAATGCAAATGCATATTATACTTATTGGTTTAAAGTACATGTTGTTAAAAATGGATGTTCCCAACCTCATTAATATTGTATAGTAATTTATGATCATGCTTTCAGGTTACTATTTATACAAACATTGAGAATATTGACTTCAATAAGTTCTATAGGAATATAAATATTTTCATATGAATATATAGTAAGTAGTGGACATTGTCATGGTCTAACCCAGTATTTGGTATCTCTGAAATCTTGGTATCTCCCTCTGAATCTTAAGAAATGTTTTAGAAATTATGAATTAAGATGTACCAGAGCTTAAAATTGTGGCATGTGTGTTCATAGGGGAATTTACAAAACATAAATGAGGACAAAAATAAATTGCTGTGTTCTTTCAACACCAACGTTTCTAAGAACCAGTCCCTCATGGATAATGGAAGTGAAACTTCTCTCTTGAATTTTCTTAGGTACAGGAAAGCTCAGATAGCTGTGACAGCGAAAACACAGTGACATCACATGCAGGAGAAGTCAGAACATCCATATCATTGGAGTACCCCAACTTTGAGAGGTTACAGTTTGAGGAAGCCCATCCTCAGTCCAACAAAGGGACATTTAGCCAGAGTGGAGCCAACCGAGAAGTCCCTGAGATCACCAGCCTCCAGATTCCCAGTTCAGACTCTGACAATATTAGCACCAATGGACCGCTCCTTTCTCCTGACTCTGATAGGGCTTCCATAGTTGAATGCAATTTCAACACAGCACAAAAACCCACCAGAGACTCTCCAGAAGTGGATTTGAGTACGATGGTAGATCCTGCAACAGATTCCATCTTGGATGTAGCTCATAAAGGCAACCTATCCCAGCCTGGTTTAGGCATAGATCTCGACTCTGAGGATTTACATCCATCCTCCGGACCAGAGTCTTCAGATCTTCCAGAGTCTTCAGATCTTAAGCAATGCCACCCTACAACTCAAAGAAGACAAATGGCCCTCCAAACAGCCCATCAGAGGTCATCCTCTGTGGACGAGGAACATCCCGGCCGCGTATGGGTGAGGGACAGGAACTTGCTGAGGGAAAGCTTGGAGAGGAATCCTTTAAGGAGATCTAGCTCCCTCCCAACACCTCCGCTCAGCCCAGCTCGAGTGGTCACCTCCATGAGAATCCAACTCGGAAAGGGTTCGGTCAAGCATTGTACCCCACCCTCATACTCGTACCGCTACGATGGAGAGAATCGCAGTGACCGAGAAGAAGTGGATTCCATTATGGAAGAAGATGAAGTGGATCATGCTGGTGGCCAATCAGTTCTCTTAAATTCTGCTCCAGCAGGTGGTTTAAAGACAGGCAGGGGAACACCACCACACCTTCTCAATATACCCCAGCATCTGACTCGCTCTTCCAGCTCGCTTTATAGCGTCCCTGCAGACTGGCCTCAGAGGCCCTTGGGAGAAGGTCCAAACTGGAGCACAAGTAGCGTCCCAAACCTTAGTCAATTTACAGGTCCGGGCCACCCTGCTCCTCTTCCTCCTCATGGGTCCTTCTACTCTCCACATCAAGGAGTGGCCTACAACTCCTCATACCCTACCAGGCTTCCCCACCACAATCCCTACCCACAACCACAGAGCTCACCACATCCTCAACCTCTTCAGAGCAATACATTTACTCCACCACAGGGGGCGCCATTTACACCCCATCACAGTATGCATTATGCTCATCCTCACAGTGTGCCTTACAGCCCGTTCTACTCACCTTATCACGTTACTCAGGGAGCTCCCTTCGGCCCCTCGTTGAACATGCACGGCAACCTGTATCAACCTCACGTCCCTCTCGCGCAATCCCACAGCGCCCCCTACAGTCTGGGCTACAATGGTTCTCCTCATCACCCTGGCGCCCCCTACAGTCATCCTTATTATCCATCTCCCCCCTTCCCTTGCTCATTTGAGACGCCTCCTGCCCCCGTACCTGCAATGGGAAGCACAGAGATGCAGCTCAGGAGGGTCCTACATGACATTCGTGGGACAATGCAGAATCTTGGTCAGGTAAGAATTGCCAAAATTCTTTGTATACTTATGTATTACATGAACTGATTTCATGACTCTCTAAACAATCTTAATCTGTGGTAAATGTGGTTATTAATGAGGCTGTGCCTGACATGCTCTTATTAGTAATTGTTTGTGATTAAAGCAGAGTGGAATGACAGTATACACTATTTGACGGTAGAAATAGGTTAGCTGGTTTTTGCTATAACACAGAAGATATATTTGCATAGGGTGAACTGTTTTGTTAATTACACATAACAGTGATTGGGAAACAGAGTGGGGTGTGTCCCAAACAAGTCGAGACAAAAAAGAACTTCTAAAGTGATGTTGCTAGTGAAGTGGAATTTAGATGTTTATGATTACCAAGCAGTGTTGCAACTTAGTATTTATTTTAATATGATAATCAAAGTCAGCACTTTTGGTTGTATTTTATTATTATTAATAATAATAATAGTGTTAACAATAATTATAATAATAATAAGTGACATGGCATTCAGCCAAGTATGGTGACCCATACTCAGAATTCGTGCTCTGCATTTAACCCATCCAAAGTGCACACACACCACTCAACAGGAAGTATTTGACAAGCAACCCTTTGGTGACTAGCACTCTAAAAATATGGGCTCAGTTTAGGTCACACTTTAAGCAAAAACAAGCACTCTCCTTGTTACCCATTACTTTCAATGCATTGTTTCCACCATCCTTAATTGATCATGCATTTCAGGCATGGTTTAGAAAGGGACTCAGGTGTGTAAGGGATTTTTTTCAAGGTGGTAGTTTTGTCTCTTTTGACCATATGATTAAACATTTGATATTCCTTAATCTAGTTTTTATAGGTATCTGCAGGTGTGAAGTCTAGCCAAAAAATATTTTAATAGCCTACCCTTTTGGCCCCCCCTCCTCATTGTTGGATTGAGGAGCTGTTTGACTTGAGTACATCTGAACGAGGTCTGATATCAACAGTGTACAGTCTGATTCAAAGTGCGGCCTCTCCATCTTTAGACTTTTTAAAGAAACAATGGGAAGAGGATTTAGGAAGTGTAGTCGCAGAAACAGTCTGACAATCAGCTATTAGGAGAATTCATTCGACATCTATTTGTGTCAGACATAGACTACTGCAATTTAAGATAATCCATAGGCTACACTTTTCTAGAAGTAAACTGGCAAGAATATTCCCAGAAATAGACCCAATATGTTCTAGATGTCACAGATATGAGGCCACTTTGGGTCATATGTTTTGGACATGCCCAGTTGTAGGACCATTCTGGTCTGCTGTGTTTGAGACGTTTTCATATATGTGTGGAAAGGAGATAAAACCAGACCCCGTAATAGCAATATTTGGTGTAGCATCTGAAAACCTTTCACTACCGCCAGGTCAATCGGATGCACTGGCTTTCTCTTCTATGCTGGCCCGACGGCTTATACTTCTAAAATGGAAGTCAAATAAACCACCAACACACATTAAGTGGGTAGAAAGTGTCATGGCGTATTTAAAGCTAGAGAAACTGAGACATTCCATGCAAGGCTCTGTTAACAGATTTTTTAAAGTATGGAGACCTTTCCTTTCATATTTTGAAGATAGATTTAACCCAAAATACTAATTGTAAGCTCCCCCCTTAGCACCCCCCCCCCCAGTAAGTTATTTTTGTTTGTTTGTTTGTTTTGTTTTCCTATTATGTTTGCAATGCTGTATTAACATTTTAATTTGATGTGATGGTTGTTCAAATGTTTGGAAAATTCAATAAAAAGATTTGTCTACACAAAGTGCACACACACAGAGCAGTGAACACACACATACACACACACTGTGAACACACACCCGGAGCAGTGGGCAGCCATTTATGCTGCGGCGCCCGGGGAGCAGTTTGGGGTTCGATGCCTTGCTCAAGAGCACCGAAGTCGTGTTATTGCCGGCCCGAGATTCGAACCCACAACCCTAGGATTACGAGTCAAACTCTCTAACCACTAGGCCACGACTTATGCTGTTATTATGCTGTTCATTATAAATGAACAAATAATTTCAAAATAAAAACAGAAAATCATCAAAGGATTTTGTGTTTATAGTATTTCGTGCCATTAAACTTTTGTGCTGCTTAATATTTGTGAAAATATATTTTGGTCAAGATTGTTTGATTTAAAAAAAAAAGCATACTGTATAGTTTAAATGGAAATTAGGAATCATTTGTATCTATGTTATATGTCTTAACTGTTACTTTTAGTAATAGTATATATACACACAGGGGTTAAATGTGAACTCCCGCGGACGGATGACGCAAGTTCGGTAATTCTGCAAACAGCAGTGATAACATCAGTCAGCTCGCCTTGGCTACTGCAATTTTCCTCACTGTATATTTACAATAAGACTAGATGTGATATCAAACACCACTGCCTCCTTTTGTTTTTGTTTTCAAGTTTGTCAATTGATAGAATGGTTAATTGTTACAATTAATTAACTTTGTAGGCTTTGCATACACATGTGCACACCTTAAAAGCTGGAAACCATAAAGCCCCCCGGCATAACAAATCCCAATTTAACCCCTGTGTATACATACATACATATACATATATGTGTCTAGTTAGCCTCTGACCTGTAATAACTGTTTTGTTTTGCACGGTAATATATCTGCATAAAGCAGAACAAGGAAGTATGTTCCGGTTTCTTGCGAATCCCACCCGAAATGCAAATAATCAGCAGACTCAGCATTCTGCATTATCCTGGGCTCAGTTTAGACATGCTTTTCCTGTGTGACTCATAATTCATAAACCATCTGTGGTTTTGTTGGCAGAGCTCATCTGTGCACGGAGGACACACACCCACTGACAGGATCAGTACACCACGCTCTGTCCAACTGCTTTATGAGGTACATCATTTCCCAAAGATGAAGCAGTCACATGCTAGTTCTTTTTCAGAAACCTGTGTTGCATCACTAGAAGCCTCTAATGAAATCGAGATGCTCATATAGTTTGTGCAAGAGTAGTCTTTAACTCATTATTTTTGTCCCTGCTGATTTGCTGTGTGCTGCAGGAGCTCCAGATGCGGCGCAGGAGTCTGAATGTCTTCCGGACTCAGATGATGGATCTGGAGCTGGCTCTCATGAGACAGCAGTCAATGGTCTTCCAGCATCTTAGTCCAGACGAGAGGTGAGGAACTCATAGGTCCCCAAATCACAAGCCATAAAGGGCAAAAGCTTTAACCCTCTGGCTCCTTTTGCCCAAATCATACAATACACTTAATCCTTAAAAAGAACAAACCGTTATGTATATATTTGCACCATGGTTCTAATCTCTAAAGAAATCTAAATACTGTATTAATTTCCTGTTGCACTATGTGCCTATAAGGTGGGTATAGTTATAAATTAATCATTAAACAAAGAACCCTTAAATGTGTCAACAAATCATAAATACTAATGATTTATCATCATATCAGAATGATTCCTGAAGGACAATCATGTGACACTGAAGACTGGAGTAATGATGCAAAAAATGTAGCTGTGCCGTCACAGGAATGTGTTATATTTAAAAACATAATAAAATAAAAAACATCTATTTCACTGTTTTCACAATATTATGTTTTTAATTTCCTGTAGCACTGAATAAATATACAATCAGTTGATCAATTGTATAACAAATTGCTCTAAAATGTGTGAACAAAACATAAATACACTGTACAAATTGCAGTTTTCTTATTACTTTAACAAAAAATTAAGTTATATGGAATTCAACTTAAATATAATTTAAGTTTAAATGAGATCCAAATGAAGTGGTAATTGAAGTAGGTGGAAATTTTAATGCATACTAATGATTGTTGAAAATGTTGAATAAAAATACAACCCGAATTCCGGAAAAGTTGGGACGTTTTTTAAATTTTAATAAAATGAAAACTAAAAGACTTTCAAATCACATGAGCCAATATTTTATTCACAATAGAACATAGATAACATAGCAAATGTTTAAACTGAGAAAGTTTACAATTTTATGCACAAAATGAGCTCATTTCAATTTTGATTTCTGCTACAGGTCTCAAAATAGTTGGGACGGGGCATGTTTACCATGGTGTAGCATCTCCTTTTCTTTTCAAAACAGTTTGAAGACGTCTGGGCATTGAGGCTATGAGTTGCTGGAGTTTTGCTGTTGGAATTTGGTCCCATTCTTGCCTTATATAGATTTCCAGCTGCTGAAGAGTTCGTGGTCGTCTTTGACGTATTTTTCGTTTAATGATGCGCCAAATGTTCTCTATAGGTGAAAGATCTGGACTGCAGGCAGGCCAGGTTAGCACCCGGACTCTTCTACGACGAAGCCATGCTGTTGTTATAGCTGCAGTATGTGGTTTTGCATTGTCCTGCTGAAATAAACAAGGCCTTCCCTGAAATAGACGTTGTTTGGAGGGAAGCATATGTTGCTCTAAAACCTTTATATACCTTTCAGCATTCACAGAGCCTTCCAAAACATGCAAGCTGCCCATACCGTATGCACTTATGCACCCCCATACCATCAGAGATGCTGGCTTTTGAACTGAACGCTGATAACATGCTGGAAGGTCTCCCTCCTCTTTAGCCCGGAGGACACGGCGTCCGTGATTTCCAACAAGAATGTCAAATTTGGACTCGTCTGACCATAAAACACTATTCCACTTTGAAATAGTCCATTTTAAATGAGCCTTGGCCCACAGGACACGACGGCGCTTCTGGACCATGTTCACATATGGCTTCCTTTTTATATGATAGAGTTTAGTTGGCATCTGCTGATGGCACGGCGGATTGTGTTTACCAACAGTGGTTTCTGAAAGTATTCCTGGGCCCATTTAGTAATGTCATTGACACAATCATGCCGATGAGTGATGCAGTGTCGTCTGAGAGCCCGAAGACCACGGGCATCCAATAAAGGTCTCCGGCCTTGTCCCTTACGCACAGAGATTTCTCCAGTTTCTCTGAATCTTTTGATGATGTTATGCACTGTAGATGATGAGATTTGCAAAGCCTTTGCAATTTGACGTTGAGGAACATTGTTTTTAAAGTTTTCCACAATTTTTTTACGCAGTCTTTCACAGATTGGAGAGCCTCTGCCCATCTTTACTTCTGAGAGACTCTGCTTCTCTAAGACAAAGCTTTTATAGCTAATCATGTTACAGACCTGATATCAATTAACTTAATTAATCACTAGATGTTCTCCCAGCTGAATCTTTACAAAACTGCTTGCTTTTTGTTGCCCCCGTGCCAACTGTTTTGAGACCTGTAGCAGGCATTAAATTTTAAATGAGCTAATTAAGTGGATAAAAGTGTAAAATTTCTCAGTTTAAACATTTGCTACGTTATCTATGTTCTATTGTGAATAAAATATTGGCTCATGTGATTTGAAATTCCTTTAGTTTTCATTTTATTAAAATTTAAAAAACGTCCCGAGAACTTTTTCCGGAATTCGGGTTGTAGTTGAAAATGTTGAAAAATAATTAAAAGCCGTCAGTTTGCTACTGGATGATCACAAGTGTTATAATATTGCTTTTCTGTATCAAGCTTTAATTCCTATGATCACTGCCTCCTCGAATAGCGACTTAAGTATTTACTGACTGTTCGCCAAACTGTGATCAAAACCGAAGTGTGAGAAACTTGAATGCTTCCATCTTTTATTTGGGTTTGTGATGTTGCAGGCGGGAGGCAGAACAACTTCAAGCACTGCGGACTGCAGTCAGGCAGGAGCTACAGGACTTGGAGCTGCAGTTGGAAGATCGTCTGCTGTCCCTGAATGAACAGATGCGCAGCAGCTCACAGCACAGCAACCTCTACCGACACCACATGGTCAGTGCATGTAACCGCAACTGCCACATAAGAATGAATTAATACTGTAATTAGGATGTAATAGCACAACTTAGACCTATTCTGCTTTAATATGCAGCCTAGAGTATTTCAGGTAATAGAACAAAACATTTTTTCCTCAGTTTTATTATAACCTCTCAGGATTGTAAGTACAGACTAGTCTAAATGTGAATTCCAGTGTGTATTTCAATAAACCTGATATATTTAGAATAACCATAAACAGACATTTCATTGTAATTGTGTAACATCTAGTTACATTTTCAGCAAAAATAACTATCACTGTTATACACCGTTGGTGTGATACACAATTTTGGTCACCCACTTAGCGCAGCATGAAATGTGAAAACTAGTCAGTTGAAGAGTACAGTTTAGATGTTTGTGGTCAGTAAGATTTTTTTTTTTTTTTTGCAGCGAATAAGCATATTAGAATGATTTCTGGAGAAACTTGTGATACTGAAGACTGGAGTAATGATGCTGAAAATTCAGCTTTGTGTCACAGGAATAAATTATATTTTAAAATGTATTCGGATAGAAAGCTGTTATTTTTAACTGTAGTAATATTTCACATTATTACTATATTCTTTTTAAGTAAACTTAGCCTTGGAGTGCATAAGATACTTCCTTCAAAAACAATAACAATTTTACAGACTTGAATGTTTTGATTAGCAGTGTTTTTTAACCTTCAGTGACCGATATGTGTCTCGCAGGGCATGCACAGAGGTCACAGCATGGACAGCCTGTCTAATTCTTCAGCACTGCGGGCCATGGAGCCGGTGAGGGGATTATTCTCATGTTAAAGAGTCCTGTATCAGATATCATCTGCATGCCTTATTCTACTCTGTTTCCTCTCATCCATTATAAATTCTTGTATGTGAATGCCTAGGTGACGGACCTCCTGAAGGAGCAATTGTACCTTCAGTCTGAACTGGGATATGAGGCTGTCACACCCAGTTCTGGCCGCTCATCGAGGGCTTCCAGCCCTGGAAGACTCAACCAGACGCTCGAGTCTTGCTTTTCTTCCCCGCAGGGAGGCAGCGTTTATCGGGCCACCCTTAATCTCACCCCCACCGTCCCTCCACGGCCTGGAATGGAGGTTGCTCGGCCCGTTTCTCCAGAGAGGATGGAGGAGAGCGTGATACCTGCTTCCTTGGAGTTGAACAGAGATGAGGATGAGATGTCACTGGATGGTCGCAGGAGCAGGTCGACAGAGGTGTGCACTCCCACTGAATGGAGGAGTAGAGGTGGAGGGAATGGTGACCTGCAGCATCTCATACAGGAGGTGAGAGAACTAATACAGTTACCCTGATATGAGGATTAAAATACAGCATTGCCATCAGCTAATATAAAGAAATATCTGACAGCTAAATGCCACAAATCAGAATGGTATGGTCTTATTGCCTCCAAATATTTTTTTAAAGAAGTGAAGACGTTTTATCTCAAAGTTCTGACTTTTTTCTACAGTTCTGAGTTTGTATCTCACAATTCTGATAAAAAAAAGTCAAGAGTTGTGGGATATTATCTTGGCATACTGACAAGAGAAGCCTGAATTGTGAGACATAACACTCAATTCTGAGAGGAAAGTTTTGTTTTGTGAGATATAAACACTCAGTTCTGTGAAGAATAACCTGAACTGCGAGACGTCAACACTCTGTTCTATGAAGAAAAGTCAGAATCGTGAGATATAAACACTAATTTGTGATGAAAGGTTTGATTTTTGAGATATAAACACTCAATTCAGTGAGGAAAAAGTCTGAATTTTGAGAGATAAATGCTAATTTGTGATTAATGGTTTGATTTGTGAAATAAACTTCCAAAGAGAGACTTACTGTTAGATAAGAAAATACTGAAATACTGTAAGAAATACAGTTAGATTCTGCCAAAGTATCTAGAAATGATGCTATGTCAAACCTGAAAACACAAAAATGGCATGTGTTTCCTTCTCCATCTGAAAAGAAAGCGGAAAAAGCATATTTAACTGTGTCTTTGGCACCGGTTGAGCAAGTTCTTTGTAACTGTAATGGTTTTTGGTGGTGTTTGTGATGATTGACAGATTTTCTCATGTAATATCATGCATCAGTTTATGCTAATTTACTAGACTGTCATGATGGTCTAAGGGAAATTTGGACTGAATTGGATCCTTGTAGTCGCCTGTGTAATTTCATGGCCTGTGGAGTGACTGAACAGCCTGGCAAGACCTGTTGTTCCTCATTGGTGTGTCAATATGTATTTGACACTGCACAACACTGCCAGTTCTTTGGATTACATATATAAAGAGCTGTTCAAATTGTTTAACATGAATAATGATGATGTTGTATGGGATGTTTATAGATGCCTATTCCCAAACAGTGTTGGTCTGTAAGTTGTAACTTAACTTTTTCAGCAGTATGATAGCAATTTAACCGTATTTTTCTAGTAACAAGACTTTTAAACGTCAAGACTAAATTAATTTATTTCATGCAAAACTGAACATTTATTTCATGCAAAACTAGCTTTTGTACCACTCTCATTCGGCACAAATATGCTTAACAAAGACTTAAAATACCGAAAATACTTTTTGGTAACACTTAATTTTAAGGTGTCCTTGTTAAATGTAATTACTGTTATAATAGCAATTAATTATGCATTATTGCATGCAAGTAACCCTAAGCCAAATCCTAATCCCAACCCTAACCATATACAGTAGTGAGTACATGTAGTTAGGAAATATTACTCAGTACTTAAATGTATAATTACACAACAAGGACACCTTAAAATACAATGTAACCTACTTTTTTGATGGATTAGTAGTGGTGTGTTGCCAAACGTTTGTGTAAATAAACAGATTTGAGTCCCTATGCAGCATTTTAGGTTTGATTTCCTGCCTTTAATGCAGTCTAACATTATTTCTTACTCATCCTCCCGCAGATTAAAGAAAGTATTGCACATGAAATCAGGCAGGAGATTGTGAACGAGCTTCTGGCTGCTGTGTCACCACATAGATCTCCTCTCCCAGCCAGGAAGCCCCCTGTGTAAGAATCATAACAGAATGGAGGTTGGTTTTGATGGACCACATTATGCACAATACAGAACTGTTTTGAACTTTTTGAAATAAGTCTCTTATGCTTACCAAATCTGCATTTATTTGATTACAACACAGTAAAAACATAATATTGTGACACATTAGTACTGTTTTCTATTTTAATATGTTTTAAAATTTAATTTATTCCTGTGATGGCAAAGCTGAATTTTTAGCACCATTACTTCAGTCCTCAGTGTCACATGATCCATCAAAAATCATTCTAATATGCTGATTTGGTGCTAAAGTAATAGTTCTTGTTGGGAAAAAAAAGTCACTTGAAAAATATTCAGCATTCTATTCAATATTTGTGTGGGCTGTGTAATTTTACTCTCAATAGAAGGCAACAGGAAGGCAGCTCACTGGGTTTTGGAACAATCTTATCAATCAATATTACTGTTTTGTTTCCTTCGGCAGGTGAAGAAGAAGTAAATCCTGTGAAATAGTCACAATGAACACTGGTAAAAGCTTTGCACTGAGAACGCCCCAGCACCTCTCTCTGCTTCGGTCTGTGAAGCCCTTCCAGACTCGACTGCTTCTGGACTTTAAAGCTGCAGGGAATCTGCTCATGCATTTGAGTCCAGATTCCACGTTTGCAGTGGTTGAGATCTTCCACTGTCCGAATCCACAAAGGGCACACAGCTTATTGTGATATCCGTCTGGTACATATTACTGCAATGTAATGAATCTTTTGGGATGTATTCAAGTATGTGATGCAGGTCTTATTGGATGTTTGCAGCAGTTGAAAAGATTTGTGGGAGACTAAAGTTTTCTGTGCAAGTGTGTCTTTGTCTAGGACAAAAATGTCTACTGTAATCAGACTTGTTTTCTAATTCAGCCTCTGTGAGGAACTAAACTAACTGTGCAATACATTTCACTTTTTTCTCTCAAACTTGAACTGACCAGTCACAACTACTGTTCTGCTCACCGCTGTCTTCATTTCCTGTTGATGGTCACATACTGTATGTATAGACACTTAAGTCTTCAAAGCACATTCATAAACATACTGTCCTGTGAGAAGAAAAAAGCACTAAATACTATATATATACATTAGCACGTCCATAAAATATATTTTTATTCTTGCAAACAACAGTGTGAATAAGTTTTTTTTTTTCTAAGCTGTAATGAACTGTAATACTAATTGATTTATGTGACAAAGGGGACATGTTTCCTTTCCGCTTGGGAGGCATGAGGGATAATCTTTAATGCAGATCATTAATAAAGATTTATTTATTTTAAACACAATTTTGTATGAGCTGCACTATTCCTTTAAATGCTCAGTAATTTTGTCCATGTAAAATTACACCCAATTTTTTTACTATTAAAACTGTTTAACTTATTGAACGATATGTGAAAAGATACCGGAAAGGGAATGTTTACCTCTCTACCCTGCAAATTCCCTGTAGTCTGGATGATTTTTATACACTTTTCAAGCTGTAATAACACTCAAGTTTGAACAGAAGTGTTCTATATACTGTAAGCACTTGAGTAAAAATATGAGTTGCACATTTGTGCTCCGCATACCTTTGGTATGCCGCGCTCCATAAATGTCTGAGGGGTGGATTTACAATGCCTACTTTTTATTGTTATTATTATTATGCTTTTCTTTTTGGTTTATTGAGTTTGAAATGACATTTACAAATGATTGTTATTATTGTGTCATCAACAGTTCATTAGTCTTCTTAATCAAGTGCATTTATTCACTGCATGTTTTTAATCTTTTATTAGTTTTACGTGCTGTGTGTGTATTTAAGATCTGAGAGGTGACTGAAAATCTTTTCCAGTCCAGGAATTCATATATGGTTTTTGATCAGCTAACTCAGCTTCCAGAAAGTTAATGTTAATCTTCATTTGTTGATACATAAATATTTTTTTCTTATGTCTTAAATTCTTATTAATTGTGTTCTTATCTGATCTTGGGTACATTTGTTGATGTTGATCCAGGAAAATATGAAACATGATATGATTTGGCAATAAAACATTCCATAAAGTACATGACTGTTCAGAAATTTGGGGTTGGTAAGATTTGTAACAAATTTTTTTGAAATAAGTATTTTATTCTCACTAAGGCTGCAAAAATACAGGATTTTATTTATTCATATGAATGAATTTTCTGCATCATTAACCCTTCAGAAATCATTCTAATATGCTGATTTGCTGCTCAAGAAAAATTCCTTATCAATGATGAAAACAGTGCTGATTAATATATTTTATGGAAGCTGGGTTGCACTTTTCAGGATTCTATAATGAATAGAAAGGTCTAAAGAACAGCATTTGTTTGAAACAGAATTTTTTAAAACATAAAACAGAATTTTTTTTAAACATTACAAATGTTTTACTGTGACTTTTGGTTAACAATATTAATACTGCATGCCTACAAACCTTTGAACAGTAGTCTGTGTTCCATGTTAGGAACCCCTAAAAGTTAAAGTGTTACCATGTTGCATATATAGAAAATTTTTGACGGAACCTTTAAAAGCCATTTCATATAAAACCTTTTTAAGGGTTCCAAATATTAAGCACCCATTAGAACCCTCCAGTATTTTAATCACGCTCGATTACGTTTTTCAGCAATGCTGCTCTTTTTTTTGTCCTGATCGTGCTTGTCCTTTGCGCTTAACATTTTTGATGCGGGCAGCAATGTTAATGGCGGACTCCCACTGCTGTGTTTAGCCAAGTATGACGATGAAAATACCTGTGGGTCAGAAAAATTATTTTGATACTTAACTCAATTCGGCTCACTGTTACCATGGCAACACATCTCTGAGATAGAAGGTTGGCAGGAGAGTGAGTTTGATATTTTGGGCACGCTTGAATGGATTCAGAGGGCCATTAACATAAAAAGGCTACTTTAGACCTGCGGGATACTGATATATATAACAGTTCTGGGTTGAATAACTCGATGATTTCAAACTGTTCCAGTACAGCAGCATAAAGGTGTTTTGAGTTCGTCCACAGAGGAGACAGACTGAGTAGTCAGGAAAAATTAACTTTATTACAGCCACTATTGGATTTCACTCACCATCACGTCTAAGAGAGGGTGCTGGATATGTTTCTCGACCACTCAATCCCACTTTTCTTCATCTTTCAGCCTCTTGCTTCAGGCAAACACCCATGAACACAAGGACATGCTTGTACTTTTGTCCCTGTGTGTTCTTGAAAACACAAATGGACTCTTGGACGGGACAACCTGGTCAGTCAAATGATGACATCACCTTGCTTTTTCATCAAACCTCAATGATTTTGACAGCTTGTGTGACACAAGCCTCTGCTGTTAAGAATAATTGCTCTCGCAGTGAAATAAAAGCATATCTGTTAAATCTTGCATAACACCCTGTCAGACGCACTGGGACGTGGGTAATAAACAGTGCCTGTTTTGTGCCTTCTCCACCCTGTGACGTTCACTAAGCTCCAGTAATTTCCTCCCTGATATTACCTGCTCCTGATGATGAGGGTCATGAGGTCAAGCTTTAACCTAAATGGGACAGTGAGGACAGGGTGTAAGCATGAGTGAGGTCAGGTGGTTTGGTACAGTTTTTTTTTTCCAGAGGTCAACAGGGTGAACCGCAGTGGGTTCGTTTCTTCACTCTTACTAACCCCAGGTTACATCTGCTGTCTCATAATATACTATTTGTTTAATCAAGTTTAACAAGCGGAAAAAAAAACAGAAAAACGTTTCGGAAACAATTTGTTTAGCCATGGCTCTAGTGTTTTACGGAAAATTAGAGTACTTAAGTACACACATACAGCACACATTTAAACTTGATATTATCTCCATTTCAAATTTGTCCAGTTCTGTGAAAAAGAAGCAATGGCATTTTTTGTGATTAATGAAAGTAAACTGTGGCATAATGGTTCAAAGTGTGACCATGTATTGATCCTAAGCGTAACCCAGGACGGACGCCACCCTATGCTGCTTGCTCGGGTCACTGGACATCTGCCAATGAGGTAACTGTTATTGATCCACCTGCCTGCTTTGAAATAGGTCATTAGTCTGCAGTCTGTCTAAAACACAACCTGAAGGGGGAAATGGAGACATTTCTGCAAAACTATAACCAATAGTCAAAATAAAGGATAAAAAAAAAAAAGTTAGTTAAATTGCTGTGATCCAGTATGCAGCTAAAACTATTTGGCAAATTCGTTCATTAATAAAATGTAAAAGTTGCTTTTAACAATAAATATCAATTTATTATTTTAATAAGACCCTTTTTATTATCAAAAGGTTGGATCTAATATTATTATTATTATTATTTTACGTTTTGTTTTGGGGTTTTCCTTTTAATATTTATGTTTAATATCAGCTTTATTTTAAGGTTGTGGAAAACCTAGTAGAAATATCTACTAGAAAGACTAGTTGAAACCTAGTAGTATTTTACATTTATAAATTATATGTCTGGATTTACAACATAAACAACATTTTATAAGGGAGGGGGTGTGTATGTTCAAAACTCAGTGGCACCAATGGAGTTGTGGTTGGTTCCCAAGGCTATGTTTTGTTGTTACTTATAGCCCAAGTCAACATAAATAAATAAATAGAAATTCCCTCCCCCAGGTATCTATGATATTAATTTGGATT